>NC_044244.1:154262159-154566088 GCF_003957555.1 Calypte anna
CTTCCCTCTGGATCTTTTGTGTTTTTACAGAACTTACTTACAAGTAGGGTGTTTGCGCAATCATGGGTGTAGTTGCAGATACTGTATTTAGAGTGGTAGTAGGATTGCACTCTTAATTCCACATTGGCTTATCGCATGGACCAAATAGTGTCTAAAGAAGATAATAAGAGAGAAAGAGACATTTTTGTCCTATTCTACTCTGCAAAGTGTGTCAAGAACACAAAGTGAGTTGAGAACACAAGGCATAGCTGTCTATGCTCACTCTCAGGATTTCTGATTGTGCTGGATATCTACTTCATGGAAAAATGCAGGTAGCAAATGAAGTACAGCATATGATTTCAGCAAAGCAGATAAGAGGTATGCTCAAAGGCAAATAATTAATAACTACATTGATATAATATGTGATTCACAGATGTTTAGGAGCAGATATCTATATATATAATATATTTAATGGTCTATGTCTGCAAGCACTTAATTTAGAAGGACCTGATGGAAAATATTTAGAGTTACATGCATGGTAGCATGAAAGTCATTTTGCAGTACTGGTAAATGTAGGACTAAGGCTTCCTAAAAGCACCCTTCAATCAAAAGAAATTCCTGCAACTTATCTACTATCTACCTGTTATTAGGCTGTCACTAACAGAAATATTTTTTTCTTTCAAGTTCTTTATACTTCAGGCAATGGCTTTTGAACTTCAAAATATTTTTTTTTTTGCATTTTCACAAATGTGTTAATCCACCTGTATGATCAAGAATGGGAATAGAGCATATGTGTATAAGTTCTGAAACTGAAGAAAATAGGAGAGCTTTTTATTTCTATTTACACAGTGTTTTCTTGCGAAGTGGAAAACAATTTAAAATATACTAAGGAGAAGAGAAGTTGCTTGTCTTTATTTTCTAATGGAAGGAAATGAAGATTCAAACAAAAATTTGAGACAAACATTAAGACGAATAAAGACATTGCAGGAAAAAAAAATTAGGCATTTATCCAAAAGAAATTAAGTGAGGAATAGAGTTACTCTGGACTTATTTTATTTTACAGAAAGTGATTTAAAATCTGATTTTTTCTCCGAAAATGCTTAAATCTTTTGTGACCACAGGGAAGTGTAAGAGCTAGGCTCATAAATTAAGCACATCAACTGGTGCTCAGTTAAAGCAGGATGAATGTAGACTAAGCTGCCTGGTTTGTTTCTTTTTGCTTCCTTTTCACTGAACAGTCTGACTGGGTTTCACAAAGAACATTTTCTCTTTGATTCACAGGGAAAAGTCATGATCTTGATTCACTATGTACTCTCCAGCTCAAACACTTCTCACAATATGTTAGCTCTTCATTGTTGTACAAGGGTTTGTGCAAGAAGAGAGGACAAAGTAAAAGCATAAAGGACTTTCAGCTGAGTGTTCTTCACTTCTTAAAAACTGATCCAAAGTTGTAACATTATAAAGTGTTCTCTATTGTGTGCTACTTTATGGATTTTAGCTGACTTTGCAAATTACTTTCTTTTTCTTTTCCTAGCAATCTTGCTAAGTATGCTCTTGGGACAACAGTGTCTTTCAAAATATTAATTGTTAGAAGTAGATGGGTATTAAGTAATTTTGATTAATTAATAACTTCTGTAACAGTCTGCACCCCCAAAACTCTTTGAATGGGGGGACAGTCAGTATTTAATTTTATAACTGAAACTGTTCACAGTTTTTACTATACAAATCCTTCTGCTTATAACAAGAATTCACTGAGACCATAGAATTTCAGTTTTGTATAACATCCAAAATGGTGAGCAGTAATGAAAATTAAAATAAAATAAAATAAAATTATTAATTCAGTCACAATTTTCTACTTATTTAGATCAAAATTTGTCTGGGAATATAATTAACAGACAAAGTACTTTTGTAGTATAAAAGCCTTTTATGGTTTGACCTTGGCCAGTTGCCAAACACGCTCTAAGCTGCTCTTTCACTTCCCTCTCCTAAAAAGGACAAAGGTGTGAAAAGATGATCAAAAGGTTTGTGGCTTGAGATAAACAGCAAAGCCATTTACTAATTACCATGATGGACAGAAGAAGAGACTCAAGTTGGGGAAAAGTAATTTAATTTATTGCTGATTGAAAGAGAGTAGGATGGTGAGAAACAAAGACACACCCTCTCCCTCAGATCATCCTCTCAAAGACACATCCTCTCCCCCACCCTATGCTTTCCTTTCCCAGGCTCAGCTTCATAATTTAATTCCTGAATTCTCTATATCTCCCACCCATGGGGACATGGGGAATGGGATTTATGATCAGTTCATAACAACTCTTTCTGCTGCTCCTTCCCCCCATACTTTTCTCCTACTCCAGCATAAGCCCCGGTCTATTCTCACAGAGGTGACCCTGCAGCAACCCCTCTGCCAAAAGATTGACAACTGCACCAAATAAAGATCATAAATAGCATTTACAGAAACAACTGAAAGAAATTTCAGAGGTGTTCCAGTTCCTTGAAGATGTATTTAGGTGTCTAATAGAAATTATCTAAGTGCCTTTTATAGATAATAGTAGTAGTTCTTTATTTCCAGTCCATTTTTAAAAATAATTTATACAACACATTAAAAGATTCAACCATATAGAAAAGACTAGAGCTGCTTTTACGGTCTCTCTGAAATGCACTATGGCCATGTTTCCCCCTCTGGAAACCAGAGAAATGAGAGAAATAAGATCCTTTCAGAAATCAGTTACAGAATATGAATCACAAGGAATCACAAGCTGATAAAGAAATCTAAAGATCCTGGATTTTATTATTTTTAAGGCATATATGGCAACAAGAATGATGAGGGTGCTCCAACAGTCAAACAACAAAGAGACATTTTCACAGATGGCAGGCTATTATGCATTATTATATGTATGTTTTATAATGTTATTATGTGTATATAGGGAGAGAAAAATTTTGATCCTTAAAGTCAACTTACTCTTCAACAGGAAAAAACCAGAAAATAATAGTAACTTCAGATGTCGTGTGCATGGAAAATGTGTGTTAGGGGCAGAAATTGAATGGTAGGATTCAGCAGCAGCTACTTTGGTACATAATAGTTATACGTCTGGGTCTGAGTTCATCAACCAGATTGACTTTATGTTCAAGAAATGAGTATGAAGGGGAGAGTCTGTGATATTATCCTTTCAAATGTTAGCACAATTCCCAAATCTAGCTTAATATGAAACCTGCAACAGATTTCATTTTAAACAATTCCCACACTGATTTTCTTCCAACAGTCTAGACTAGTAAAAGATGAGATGACTGTGAAAGACACTTTTTTTTTTTTTTTTTTTTTTTTTTTTTTTTTTTTTTTTTAATTTTATAACAATCATCAAGGCTCTATTGCAAGAGGGAAACTCCATTTCCACATACATTTGGGGAGGGTAGTAATTACTTTCATGTTACTAGGAAACAGAGCTCACAGAGGACCTTCCCTGGGCTTTGTGTAAAGTAAGAAGGTATGTAGTGAAACATCTTGTCAGGGTAGCACCTCCTATGTACAGAGAAAAACAAGTCTATAGAATAGAAAAACAAGTCAAAGTGGAATTTTTACATCTAATATAGTCAGTTAGTGTGCTGGTACAATGAGGGAAAATAATTGTATAGAATTAAGAGATATAAAGAAAACTGAGGTCTTGTTCTTGTCACTCCTTTCCTGTTTGTATTGTGCCAGATATGCAATCTTGGCTAAAAAATTTAATATGCTTGAAGATATATGGTCAGACAACAAATATTTACGATACACTCTTTTATTGCAAAGGTAAAGTAAAATTTCTGTAGTTCAGAAATGTCAAAAGTAGCTAACAAGTAAATTTTCAGTTTTCATTTTTAAATGTTATTTTTGAGAAAAGATACTAAATGATTACATGGCCTTTAGGCTACGTTTGAGTGAAAATTCTCAATGACCATTATCATCCTAAATAAAATGTTGCATACATACGGCACACTAGTTTTCTGCAGAACTCTCAGATCATCTCTAGTATCCTTTGGAACCTGGTAACTAAAATCAATTTAGCTTTTCTGAATAACTTACTAGGTACCTACATCCCTCCTCTGTTACCAGTGAGCATAAAACCACACTTGAGTGGGTTTCCTGTGAACATCAGGGTATCCTCAGTCTTGCTGTGTTACCTGTATCATCATGCTGGGAAACAAAGTGGGGCCTTGAGAATCAAATTTACATAAATGTAAGAATCCTCAAGTCCAAAAAAAAGGTACTTAAATATCACCCTGAAATTGAGATTCTTGTCTATATAAAGGACATAAAGTCACAGCATACTATATTTCTTTTTTTCTTTTTTCTTTTCTTTTTTCCTTCTTTTAAAAAGATGTTCTTAGAAGTTTCTTATTAATGAAATAGATTCACTTGAAGTTTGAAGTAAGGACCTAACTTGATTTATCACTTCTCTTAAAAATGTTCTGCATGAACACTGATCTCAGCTTTGAATTTCTTTGTGTATCTGTAAAGAGCTGTGAATTGTAAAGCATGACTGCTCTTTAATAGAAGTGAGTTTGAGAGTGGCTGTAATGTAGAAGACTTCATGCTTCAAATGGTGGTAATATTGGTCCAAGAACTAGGTGGTTAGCTTGCCTGGGAAAATATAATCTGTACAAGTTCAATACCACCTAGATATATGTCACAGATTTTTCTGACATTAAAAGATTACCTCCATTGCTAAAGTGTCCCATGAATTAAAACCTTAGAGGTAATCTTTGTACTTTATTTTTTTGTTATGTGCAATATGGAAACCGAATTGTGAGAAACCAGTTTGCTCAGAACACTAATTTGATAAGAGATGTTTACTACACCTTTAGAAAAGCAGATTAAATGAAGATGCCTTGCTGGTTTTGATACCTTCATGATAATTTTTCTTTTAATATGCTACAGTACACCCCAGATTTCAGTAATCATCCAGACTGAAATTCTAGCCATATACCCAATTTTCTGCCATGATCAGAGCTTACTCTGTTAAGGTACTGGAATATTGGCACTAGTCCAGGGCAAACAACAAAGAAGATCATCAACTTGGTTATGCAGTGAAAACCTCATAGTTGTTAGAAAGTCAAGGCTTATTAAGCCACGTGCATGTACATGTGTTTGTATTTGGGTATGTATATATTTTTATACATATTTTTATACAGATAAATTTTGAATAAAACACTACATTTTAAAATGTTTTAATTAGTTTCAGAACTGTCAGATATTCTAATCTCATTGATTTTAAAATTTTAATAAAGTTTGAAGGTTAAAAAAAAAAGGTAAATAATTGTGATACAGAAATCTAGTTCACTATAATAGACAAATACAGAATTCCTTCTGTATGAATTTTCAGCTTGTTTCAGTGTCAGTAGCGAAACTCATCTTATTCAAACTTGTCTATTTAACAAATGTAAACTTTGAAATAGTTTCATAGCTCATTATACTTTATGCTAATTTATGGAATGCAAAGTGCAAACTAGGCTTCCTACCCTTCTGTTTTCACATTCTTAACAAGGATCACAATTAATACTCTGTGAAGACTGAATATATTTCATATGTTTTTTCCCTATTAAGTGTTTCTTAAAAAAAGAGGATTAATCTCAAGTATGGCTTTCTTATTTGGTTAGTTTCATTCAAAATATGTTCCCTGAGGCATTTTAATGAGAAGAAAATGTACAGGGGAAGACATGCACAAGCTGATGTACAAATATTTTAAAATTAGATGCAATTACTGTTAGGCACTTTTACTTGACTTATTTTTTCTCTGTCATCCAAAACAGAAGACAGAAAACGCACTGCTTACTTTTAATTTTGAAACTATAGGAATCCTTCATCAGATGACCTTTAATACCTACTAGTTAAATAACTAAAAAAAAAAAAATATTGAGTCATCAGGAAAACATCTTTGCAAAGCAATATTAAAAAACAATTTTAGTTATTCTAATCAAAATAAATTATGTTTCTATTTTCATGATGCTAAGGAGGTTTAACTGAGCTATTTTCCCAATAAGCCAAGACCAGTTTCTGGCAAATGTATGGTTGTCCCTAACCAGTGTTAAATGGCTCAAGGTAGATAAATATGAGGAAGTTCCATACAGTTGGCATCCATAAGTAATTTAGCAATAGAAAAATTGTCAGATAGTAGATTGAAAACTGTCAGGACTGCTAGGCTGAGAGGGCTGTGATTAGCAGCATCAAGAATGGTTGGATGTCAGTCACTAGTGATATGTTCCAAGGGCCAAAGCAAGGTTCTGCACCATATAGTATCTTCAATAATGACCTGGGTGACACAGATTGCACCCTCAGCAGTTTTACAGGGATTGCAGAGTGTGGGTAAGACAGATGAGTGTGTTGACATTTAGAGGGACCTAGATAGATTGCAAAAATGGACCAACAGGAACCTCATGAAGTTCAACAGCTGGAAATACCAAGTCCTGCCCTTGGGTAAGAATAATACATAAGTATGTATATTACTCACATAAAGTCCATCACAAAATTTCATAGATATATTCTTATATATAAAACCAGCTGGTTTGTTAAACTCATGGACCAATCTGTTAAAACCATCTAAGACTGAGGAATGTGAGACAATGAGACTAATGTTAGAATTACATGATCATAAGGTGGTTTGGATTGTAAGATCTTTAAAGATCACCTAGTTCAACCTCCCCTTGCAGTAACATCTTTCACTCAATCAGGTTGCTCTAGTAGAGATTTAGATTAGACATTTGGAAGAAATTCTTCACTTTGATGGTGGTGTGACACTGAAACAGGTTGCCCTCAAAGTTATGGATGCCCCATCCCTAGAAGTGGACTAGGACATGTTACAAGCTGAACAGAAGCAACATGATCTAGTGGGAGGTGCCACAGAATCACATAGAATCACAGAATAATTATGGTTTTTAAAAAAGAGTGTTGAGACCATCAAGCTCAACCATTAATCTAAGTCTATGGAGTCCAGTTCTAGACCATGTCCCTAAGGATCATCTCCACCTATCTTTTAAACACTTCCAGGGATTGTGAATCAACCTCTTGCCTGGACAGCCCATTCCAGTGTTTGTTAACCTGATCATTTAAGGAGCTTCTTCTAATATCCAATCTAAACATCCCCTGGAACAACTTGAGGCCATTTCCTGTTGTCCTAATTCTTATAACTAGGGAGAAGAAACCAACACCCACCTCACTACAGCCTCATTTTTAGGTATTTGTAGAGAACAATAAGGTCTTCCCTCAGCCTCCTTTTCTTCAAACAATCCCTGTTCCTTCAGTTGCTCTTCATAAGACTTGTACTCTAGACCCTTCATCAGCTTCGTTGTCCTTCTCTGGATGTGTTCCACCACCTCAATGTCCATCTTTTAGTGGTAGATCAAGAACTGAACACAGTACTTGAAATGAACACAGTATTTGCAGTGTGGCCTCACCACTGTTGAGTACAGGGGCAAGATCACTTCCCTTCCCCTGCTGGCCACGCTATTTCTGATATGAGCCACGATGTTGTTGGCCTTCTTGTCCACCTGAGCACAACCACTGGCTAACATTTAGCTGCTTATCCATCATCACTCCCAGGTCCTTTTCCATGGGGCAGCTTTCTAGCCACTCCTATTTAAGCCTGTAGAGTTGCATGGGACCATTGTGACTGAAGTTCAGGACCTGACACTTGCCCTTATTGAATCTCATAGTTGGCCTAAGTCAATTATCCCAGTCTGTACAGGTACCTTTGTAGGGCCTTTCTACCCTCAAGAAGATCAACAGTCCCTCCCAAGTTATAGTAATCTGTAAACTTACTGAGGGTGCATTTGATCCCCTCATTAATAAAGTCAGTAAATCCTCCACTGCAGAGTGCTTGGAACTAGATGATCTTTAAGGTCCCTTTCAATCCAAACTGTTCTATGATTCTATGAAAGTTGTTCCAGTGTCTCACCACTCTCATCATAAAAAAATTCTGCCTTATATCCAATCTAAACCACATCTCTTTATGTTTAAAATTGTTGTCTCTTGTTCTGTCTCAGCAGACCCTGACAAAAAGGTTTTCTCTGTCTTTTTTTATCCTGCTTCGGTTATAGAAAAGCCACAAGGTCTTTCCAGTTCCTTCTTTTCTCCAGACTGAAAAAATAAAATGTACTATACAAACTATATATGTTTTAATTTGTTTAGTAATCACTGAAGCTTTTCAGGAAGAAATAATCTGTTTGAATTGCATAAACAAATATGAATTCTAATAAAAAACAAACATAATTTCAAAACCAGCAAAAATGCTGGCTACTGTCCATTGCAAAAATCACTCTTTTCATTCTGATATTTATAATATGTTAAAAAGAAAAAAAAACACATTGTAACACAATGTTATAAATGTAGCTTAACAAATTTCTGTGCTTTTAATTAACATGTAGGAAAACTGCATATCAATTTCAGTATTCTTTTTCAATGATAGTTCAAAAATAACTGTATCTGGCCTGAGGACAACATGAATAAAATAATAGAAATATATTATTTTAGCATCTGTGGTCAATGGAAAAAACAATTAAGCAACTGTGATTAGGAAAATGACAAAGACAGTGGAAGCTTGCTCTAAAATGTCAGAAAAAAGCGTGTGTTCTGCAGTATACATAAATGAATAACATACCCACAGCTAAGTAGCCAAGTGACACTAATAATTTATTTAAATCAATGAGGTGGCAATAAGATATTGACAACTGAACCCCACAATTTCTTTTTATCAGACTACAATTATTTTTAATTTTAATCAAAATTGCTTTTTAAAATATATCCCCTAGTTCAAGTTTCAATTAACTTGTTTTCATTCAAACCATCAGATCTTTCTTCACTACATGTTAACAGATACTGTAGTTTTATGCAAATATGTGGGCTCAAGGTTATTTTGAAGATCTATTAAAATCACCAGAATTAAATGTGGGCTTTTTTTCCAGTTTCTACAGCTCAAACAGAAAACAAAAGTGAAAAACTGAAAAAGATTGTTACTCAGCTATGCTGAGTGGAAAGATTCATACTTTAAATAATGATTTAAAGCTGAGTTATTGTGAAGGTTACAGATCAGACTTCGTTATGTTTTGTTCTGTTCAGAACAGCTTAGTTCAAGACACCTACCAATACACTTATTAATTTGAAAGCTGCCCTTTCTAAAGACAGGACAAATTTCAAACAGTTCAGTGCAGAATAATAGACCATTACTTCCTCATACACTTGATAATTACAAAAGGACTGAGATCTATAGCTGCCACACAGTCAAAATGATGGGTTTGACTTTGATAACACCTCACAGAAGAGAGAAACTTGGTGTCAATATATTTAAATTATTTCCCAAGTGGCATATTTCTTTTAGGAAAAAGCTTGGAAGTTTCTATCCTTGCCAAAGATGAGTTATCTAGATCTTAATTTTTATATTTTACTTCAATCAGCAGAAACAAACAACATAAACAGACACATCTGAAGCAAGATTAACTTACTATCTGTTGTTACTCATATCTGATGTTTTTTCATATATGTATTTCTCAGTCTATTATTGTACTTACTTGTTGTATGAAATATATATATATATGACATCTATAAACATATGGAAAGTATACTTGTCATTGTGTGGTTTGAATATGAAAATACCTTTGCTCGCTTCCCAAACTCTGTTACCCAGGAAAGTCCTGTACTGTTCAACATGAAACAGTAAGTTCCTTATACACATTTCAAAATAGAAATCATTGAAGAACCTGCATCAACTTCTTTTTAGAAGCCACATTCTTTCATAAAATTACCGTAGAATACTATTTCAGTTCTATGAAATTCAGTTATTTTCACAATTCCTGTGTACCAGGAATGCACAATGCAATTATAATTAAGAAATAAGTCCATATACGTTCTAAAGAAAATGGATATAAGAAAATGGGAATATGGAACATGTCACTGCAGAAACTTTATGGTTCATGTTTGCTGTAACATCTTACATCTTCTGGAACCAGAAATCTGGTCTGTGCTCTTCTCTCACTATGGAAGGTATGAGTGATATCATTTGTCAAGCTAACAGTTGTGCCAAGAGCATTTTCCATTCTCAACTCTGGAAACATGGTACTAGGAAAGAGGGCAATCAAAGTCACTAATGAATCTAAATTTTTCTGTTTGTTTCCATGTATCATGAACTTGAGTGTCAATATGATGATGGCATGACCCTAGCCAGTCTCTATACTTCACATCTAGTCTTTTTAAAACACCTGTAAAATGAATGCAAGAAGTTCTTGGAGACAAAAGAGATTTCCACACATTCTCATCCTGCTGGAAGAAGGAATTACACAAATTTGCATATAAGGTCTATCTATATACAGAGCTGAAAATACCTCCTTCTACATAATAATTGAGTAGTGTAGAGAAATATAGATAAACCAGGTGCCTCGAATTGCCAGTGAGTGGGTGTGAGTCCACCTGTGTCTGATTAGGACAGGCCCCTATTGGGCATGAGCAAGACCAGGGGGCCAATAAAGGTGGGACACACACCCACAGAGGAAAACCTCAGCTCACTCTGGTGTGAGGCATGGAGAGGCCAGCAGCTCGTCGAGCCTCTGGAGCAAGAAAGGCTCTTCCCGCTACACTTCTACCCTGGAAGTGCTGTGTGGTGGCTGGAGTCCTGGAAGAGACCAGCAGCTCATCGAGCTTCAGGAGCAAGAATGGCTCCTCCCGCTACAGAGCAGAAATTGTTTCGTTAGTGTTTCTTGTGACTCACTACAGCATACACAGTAACAACCAACCTCTGCTCTTGTATGAAAATGTGTACTACAGATACTAGAAGTTCATATAAAATTACACTAAAAGAAAAAATAACCTGTGGTATTTTACTTGCCAAAGATCACACCTTCACATTTTAAAAATCATTTGAATTGAAATGTCATTCAACTACATGCCAACATTTTGTGAGTTGATTAAGATAACTCTTTATATTTCCAAATGGGTATATTTTGATTTTTTAAAAACTAGAGGTCTGTGATCATTATCTCAATACTACAATACTTAATAATTACAGGGTGCATGATAATATCTGCAGTGTCTATCATGACCTTGAAGATATATGACATACAGATAGCTTCATTTATTTTACAGTTCCTTTCTCAATAACAAAATATTTTCAACTGCTTTTGAACATTTATACTGTATAATGCTTGTCATTTGCAGTTTGTGAAATGTGTTATATTTCTTTATATACAAATATAAAATGAAGTGAAATTTAAATTATCTGTATTATATATTTAATTAATTTTCACTAACATGATTCAATAACCAAGTTAATGGTTTATATTTCTTTCTTGAGCCATAAGTTTCAGAATCTGAAGCTTCTTGGTTACAGGCTCTTGATTTAGTGTCTTCTGTTATTAAAACTTACATATTTTAGCTCTAGTCATTTAGAGATAGTACAGTTCTACAAGAAAATAAGTATCAAGCTAAAATAACTTGGAGTGTCAGCTTAAACAACTAAATGAAATTCAAATTTAAGTTACAGAAGTCCAGAAGCAGAAAGCATTTAAAAGAGCTTTAATTAATTCAAATATTATTAGTTCAGTATTGTGTTTTTCTGCATGACTCATCAAATACAAAAATTATTAAAAGCCTATCACATATCTTTTACAAAAGCTTGTGAAATGTATCCGCATGATGTACCAGTTTTTCAGAAGAATAAATATTAATAACTCCTGTGGTGTATTTCTGCCTTCATTCAGGTCTGAAGAAGTGGAAGGAAACCGATTCTGAGAGAAGTCAGCAACCCATAGAGGAACCAGCTGAACTAGAAAGATTTATTTCTTCACCATTATGCATATACAAAATGCAACCAGTAAAAATAATTACTTACACAGACACAGAGCATAAAATCAATCTGAACAGGTGATTATTCTGGTGATATATGCATGCTGCATAGCAGGGGGAATTGAGAAGCTGATTCTGAAAGAATTGCTCTGCTTCTGGATTCTAAAGCCTTAAAATGTCTACCTTCGAATTTCAAAAGACTACCCAAAATCAGCTTGCTAATTTTGCTGAGCATATTGAGGTTTCTGTCTGCCTCTGGCGTCTGGCCACATGAAAATTTATTCTAAGCATGAGTTCATGTTCCAGAATGGTGATTTTGCAATGATGTATCTAGATACAGAGTAAACAAGGCCATCAAGACAGCACCCACCTCTAAGCCATCATCCTGCAACAGCAAACATTCTTTGTGGCCCTCACAAAAGTGAGGATCTGGATCACATGTAAGGGTACAGATAAAGGATTTTTTGGAGCAGGTAAACAGTACTACATATGGAGCCAATATTGTCTAATATAGTCATGTTAATGTCACACTGTTAATGCTTGCATTTATAGTTTTTTGACAAGCCAATGTTATTAGAATAGACTACAGACTCTCTTAATGCTGATATTCATGGACTTCCGTAGTCTTTGTATAATTTTGGTACTGGTCCAAAGCAAGAGATTAATTGTTCTGAATATTCACACTAACCATGAATAGATAGATAAGGAGCTTTTTTTTCCACTTTTGGTTTCCAATTTATTTTCTTCATATGTAAAATGGAAGCAGAAATGCAAAGAGCCATTATGAAATGCCTAGTAATCTATGTACAAGGTATGCATGGCAGAATTTTTTCATAGAGACTGTGAAAAAAATAGGCTAAATAGTTCATCACCTGCAGGAATACAGATCACATTTTATATGTACTTGATTTATGAAAGGAAGGAGGCAGATCAAAGAACTTCTGAGAAATGCCAAACAAAGTGAATTCTCCATCCTTCAGATAAGTGGCTTCTTGGACCCTTGAAAAATTGATGTGAAATATGAATGCTGGGAAACAAACATTTGTGAATCACAGATATGGTGAAAGAGTATATGGTCAGGAAATACTTAAGCAAACTGGACATACCTAATCCCACAGGCACTGAAGGGATGCACTTATGGGAGGTGAGATGCCTTTGAGATGATACCTTCTAAAATTTTTGATTTATCATGGCAACTGTAAGAAGTGCCTGAAGACTGGAGAAAAGCAAATGCCACTCCTGTCTTCAAGAAGGGCAAGAAGAAGGACCCAGGGAATAGCAGACTGTTCAGATGCACTCCAGAGGTCCCTTCCAATCTCAGTTGTGTGAGGCTGTGAAATAAGTATATGCAAGGATTCTAATACTTATCCAGAAAAACAGACTTACTCTTTTCAAGGGCTCATATACTATTGTACCAGATGAATTCTAAAATATTTACCAGAAGTATACCACTCAACATTAGAAAACAAAGGAACCACCCACTCAGTTAAGTTTTTAGCTATCTGTATTAATTTTCAAATTGTGAACAAAACTTGACTAAAATGACTATTCTTTTATATTTTATGTACGTGTACATGAAAGAGAGCCCATAAATCTCATAGGATTAAAATTTGACAATGTTGTGGTCCTCAAAAAAAGAGACAGAATAAAAATGAATAAAATGTAATGTAAGAAATATCACTGAAGTTTACTATCTTTGTCAGAGTACTGACAGACAACTTGAAGTGACCATTTTAACAGGATTATATTTATTTTTATTTAAGCATTTAAGAATACATAGACAATGCAACTACAAGTTAAACAAATTTTTAAATAGTTCTCTTTTTCAATCTGTCTGAAATATTTTCATTTTAATTTCTATGATATTACTGACGTGTATAAGCTTATGTATTTATATAAAGCTGTAAAATTAACACATAGTGGAGGATTCTGGCTACCCTGGTAATGAATTTAATTATGAAAATTCTCTGTTGTAAAAATTTTCTACATTACATCCATCAGAACTAATTTGTTTTTAAAAGTCTTAGGGAAACTAAACTAAAATAAGGGTTAAATCAGGTAAGAATACAAATCATAGTCTTAAGGGAAGATAAAATCCTCAAAGTTCATTTTCACACAGTACAAATGTCCTAGTGAGGTACTGAAGCTCTGGACACAATTTTATCCTTCTGGTTGGAGATTCACAGAGTGAATCACCTATTTTTCTGGCTTTTGATGCGAGTTTTCTTTATTGTGCAGCATTGCATAATTGGTACAATATATCACAACTGTGCCTTCAAAATTTTTTTCAGAAGTAGTAATAGCATATGAATGCAAAGAAGGGAACATTTTTTTTTTGTTTGTTTGCTTTGGAAGATGTAATTACATTGCAATTCCTTGGAGGAAAAAAAAATAAATTAAAAAAGAATTAAGTCCATTGACCTCAGGAGAGATAAAAGAATGAGAGGGAGAGGACCCCCTGACATGAGTTATAGGTATCAATATAAGTATACTCCAGGAAGAAAACTATGAAATCAAAACACAACTTATGAACAAATTATACAAGAAATAACTTAGTGTTCCCAGGTGTATTGTCCTTTCCTCCTCTCCATATTGAGACCAATATACAAAGATCTTAAAACAATTTGAGCAAAGAAAATTCTAGAAAGGGAAATACTATCTTTCATGTGAGTTTCATTAAATGTATTTTTTTCAAATCACATTAAACATCTGTGGTTCACTTAGTAGAGAAAATTGAGAAAATATAAAATAATTCAATCCCATTCAAATACAGCTTGTATATATTTCATGGTAGATTTAATTATTTCACATTCAGGAAACTCAAGAACAGCACAGGGATCTAGTTAGGTTGTGAAGAGAAAAAATTAGTCAAAAGCTAGAACTCACTCTGCCCACTGTTATAAAGAACAATTTAAAAAGGTTTTGCAAATACTTGAACAGCAAAAAGAGAGCCAAGGGAAATCTCCATCCCTCATTAGATTGGGAGAGGAACATTGTGATCAAGGATTGGGAGAAACCTGAGGTGCTTAATGCCTTCTTTTCCTCAGTCTTCAATAACCAGATCAGTTATCCCCCGGATATTCAGCCTCCTGAGCTGGAAGACAGGGTCAGGAATCAGAATAAACCCCATAATCCAGGAGGAGGTCATCACTGACCTGTTATGCCACCTGGACAGTCACAAGTCTATGGAGCTGGATGAGATCCACCCTAGAGTCCTTAGGGAGTTGGTGAAGGAGCTTGTGAAGTCACTGACCAACATTTATCAACAGTCCAGGTTAACTGGGGAGATCCCAGAAGACTGGAGGTTGTCAGATATGATGTCCATCTACAAGAAGGGGTGGAAGGAGGATCTGAGGAACCACAGGCCTCTCAGCCTGACCTTGGTACCAGGGAAGATCATGAAGCAGTTTACCTTGAGTGCGCTCACTCAGTATCCTCAGAATAACCAGGAGATCAGACTCAACTGGCATGTGTTTATGAAATGCAGGTCCTTATGGGAAGTGGCAAAGATTATGAAGTCCTTCTTAACCAGCATGAGCTCCTTCTATGACCAGGTGATCCACATAATTTGTGGATGAGGGAAAGTCTGTGAATGTTGTCTTCCTGGACTCAGTAAAACCTTTGATACTGTTTCCCACAGTGTTCTCCTAGAGAAGCTTGCAGCTCATGGAATAGAGAGGTGCCTCTTCGCTGTGTTAAAATCTGGATCGCTGAGCCTACAGAATTATGAACAGAGTCAAATTCATTTGGCAGCCAGTCATAAACATTGTTCCCCAAGGTTCAGTTTTAGAGTCAGTCTTGTTTATATCTCTATTAGTGATCTGGAAGAAGAGATAAATTGCACTCTCAGTAAATTTGTAGATTATAATAAGTTTTGTGGGAGTGTTGATGGTGTGAGGGACCAAGCTGGGTCAATGGGCCAAGTTTAGTTGTATGAAATTTAACAAGACCAAGTGCCAGGTCTTGAATTTATGTCACAACACCATGGAATGCTACAGACTGGGGGGAATAGTGTCTGGAAAGCTGCCCTTTGGAAAAGGACCTGGAGGTTTTGATGAACATCTAGCTTAATATGAGCCAGTAGTGTGCCCAGGTAGCCAAGAAAGCCAACAGCATCCTCTCCTGTACCAGAAATATTGGGACAAGCAGCAATAAGGAAGTAATCATACCCCTATATTTAGAAATGGTGAGGCTGCACCTCAAACTGTGTGTTCAGTTTAGAACAGACAAGAAGGACTTTCTGTTGCTGGTGCATATCAAGAGAAGAGCAGTGAAGTTGGTGAAGAGTGTAAAGCACAAGTCTTTAGAGGAGTGACTAAGGGAATTGGGGTTGTTTAGTATAAAGAAAATACAAAGAAGAGAATCATAGAATCATAGAATCATAGAATCATAGAATCATAGAATCATAGAATTAGCCGGGTTGGAAGGGACCTCAGAGATCATCTAGTCCAACCCTTGACCCACCGGAGCAGTTGCTAGACCATGGCACTGAGTGCCACATCCAGTCTTTTTTTAAATGTCTCCAGGGACGGAGAATCTACCACCTCACCGGGCAGTCCATTCCATAGCCTAATCACCCTCTCCGTGACACCACTAGTGACCAGCCGCCAACTGGATGCAGCCCCGTTCACCACCACTCTCTGGGCCCGGCCCTCCAGCCAGTTCCTAACCCAGCACAGGGTGCTCCTGTCCAAGCTGTGGGCTGACAGCTTTTTCAGGAGAATGCTATGGGGGACGGTGTCAAAGGCTTTGCTGAAATCCAGGTAGACCACATCCACCGCCTTCCCCTCATCCACCAGATGGGTCACCTGATCATAAAAGGAGATCAGGTTGGTCAGGCAGGACCTGCCCTTCCTAAACCCGTGCTGGCTGGGTCTGATCCCTTTCCCATCCTGCAGGTGCTGTGTGATTGCACTGAGGATGATCTGTTCCATGACCCTGCCAGGCACTGAGGTCAGGCTGACGGGAGGAGTCTGATGAGAGACCTTATCACTCTCTACAACTACCTGAAAGGAGGTTGTAGTGAGGTGGGTGTTGGTCTCTTTTTCCAAGTAACTAGCAACACAATGGGAGCTGTGATGGGATAAGTTTAGATTAGATATTAGGAAAAAACTCTTTACTAAAGGAGTGGTCAAGCATTGGAACAAGCTGCCCTGGGGAAGTGGTGGAGTCATCATCCCTGGAGATGTTAAAAAAATAGATGAGACACTTTAGGACACAATTTAGTTTGCATTGTGGTTTTGGGTTCAAAGTTTATCTGATGATCTTACAGGTCTTTTTGAACCTTGATGACTCCATGATTCCATTTAATTATTCACAAACTGTAGGGGAACAACATAAGGAGTCTGCTAATCACCAAGGAGTGGGTGTGAGCCACTACACCTGTGCCCAGTTGAGGCAGGGCCCCACGGAGCATGCGCAAGGCCGTGGACCAATAAATAGTGAGTCTCACGCCCACAGACTAGCTCACTGTGGCTCTCTGTGGAGTCTCGAACCCGGGGCCTTCGGCATTGCAGTACTGGGTCTTAACCAGCTGCGCCACGAGAGCCTCACCTTGGAGGCGATGAGCGCTAGTGGCGCAATAAAGGTAATACAGTGTTCGGGAGTGAGCTAGTCTGTGGGCGTGAGACTCACTATTTATTGGTCCACGGCCTTGCGCATGCTCCGTGGGGCCCTGCCTCAACTGGGCACAGGTGTAGTGGCTCACACCCACTCCTTGGTGATTAGCAGACTCCTTATGTTGTTCCCCTACACAAACTATGTCCTTCTTTATTATTTCTCTATCAAGGGAAATATTTTCTCTGATAGCAGTATCATTGTGTGTAGTCTAATATACATCATTGACTTCTCATACACATTTATAGTGTGTCAAGATTTCTGGTTATATCTGACAGTAAAGAAGCAGACTGAAATAACCTTCTCAAAAACATCATTAAGGAGTCTTAATGTTTCTAACACCTGCTAGGTTCAGCCTCTCAATTTCTCTGGTTTCTTGTATGTTTTACTTGCAGACTGAAGTATGGAGGATTTGACTATACTCTCTACAGGTTGCTCACCCCTAATTTAAAGCTTAAATCTCATCTCAGTATAATCACATACTTTTTTTTTTATTAATAAGATTTATTTTTTTAGTAGGATTTGATTGATGAGACTATGTGACTTCAATATATAAATTGCTTTTTTGCCCTGTAGTAACTTTATATTCTGCTTTTCAGGTACAAAACTGCAGACTGATAATTTTATATTGAATAATGGCAGATGTAAAATAAATGTTATGTGCAATTATGTACTTAAAGAGATATTTTAACATCTGTTCAGGTTGTTACTATTGTAGTTGAGTTTCTTAGCTGTTCAACAAATTTCTCTGTTCTGCAATCTGACACACAGGTTCACTTTTGAGGATGCATTAACAAGCTGAAGCATAGGACTAGAAAAAAATATTTCTTCCCCAAACCAGTTAAGATCATCTTCACACTGACTTTTTTTAATCATGTTTTCCTAAGGAAACAGGACATCCTGGTGCACTCTGTCTAACTCTGTGCCTGCCAGTTGCTCATCTGATACAGTCAAGTCCAGTGACTAGTTGTACCTAATATTGAGGTCTTGAAAGATACAGAATTCCACCAAGTTTCAAGAATTTTTTCTTTAAAGTGGACAGTAGTCCTTTAAGCTCCCTCAGTGACAGAAAGGCTGACACATGATCGTGACAGTTGTCTTTCTTTAAAGTGCCAGTTAACTGATGAGCACAGTACCAGAAATCAGTCAGCACATGCATGGTTTGGGTACAGCTACAGCACTGCTTTGTACAATCTAGTAATTAGAGAACAACAAAGGGAAATTAGGATTTTCATGAGTAATGTGGTATTGAAATGAAACTGGAAGTATTAGCCAATTTGGATCTCTGTAAAGTTATGCCCCAGAGAGGCTTCTTGTGAAATAGTGTGCAGCTCCACTGGAAGACAGGTTTTGTAGTTTGAATTATTGATTGTTTTTAAACAGCATCCCAAAACTCCACTACATGGTGTGGACTTGTGAAAGTCCTTTGATTCTTGTCCACATAACTTATTTCAAGTGTTAATAAATCTGTTCAAGTATACATACTTCTGTTGATTTCTGCAATATTAAGTATATACTCGGAGATATTTGTAACTTGCAAGTATATAAGATATAAAACTGTGTTGCTATGAAGAAAATTTTCAAAAATGGTGGCTGAAATCTGTTGTCATGTAATATTAATCCCTTTACACCTTTAATTACCTAAAGAAATCTCTATTCTCTGTTTTTGATGGCTACCTGGAAACATACATTCTTCTTCTTCTCTTTCCCCTTCTTCACTGGACATTTCCCTGGAGAATATGCCAAGACAGTTTGAGTAGGGTGGGAGCAGCCATGTCAAATGCAGTGTCAGATACCTTCCATACACATACAGGATATAGTACAGCAAGTTATCAGATTCAAAGTGTTCAAAAAAGACACTAAAATAGGAACCTGAAAAACTCTAAGATATTCACAAATCAATATTAAACAGATTTACAGCAGACCCATGGCTTTCTGGATTGGCACCTGAAAGTAAAGGTAAATCTTACACATCCCTAGAAGTTCATCTGTGAACAGCCATTCTGATCCAGTAATCCTTCACTGAAGCTGAGACTCGGGGCTTAGCTGACCTAAGACACAATGTTTATTTCATATAGTTGTTACTTGTTACAGGGTACAAACAGGATGAAATAGCCATGTGAGATATAAGCAACTCTGAAAAGGATAAACTCAGCCAATAGATTGATTGAAAAAGTTAGGAATGAGTAAAGGAGTCCATGCAACATAAATTTAGTCCCCATGTGTGTAGTCATTACAGTTCTTACTTTAATTGTGTGGTAACATATTCTTTTTCTATAAATGTAATTCACTGAGCAGTACAGAGCATTTATTCTAATAACTAGGAGTTTTCTGCCTTCTCATTATTACTCGATGTGTAGTGAAAAGTCTGCTTTAGTACATCTGGTTCAAACAATGCGTGTGAAGACAAAACTATTATTTTTCATAGTGGAATTTTATTGGTTAAATGGTTTGCTCTCATGCAAGTTTAATTACATTTGTGTTGTCATATGTGATTTATTCACAGCTGGAACTGTTAGATCTTCTCCACACACCTCTAACATTTCAGCTTAGGACTCAAAGAGAGTAGCAGGAGTAGAATTACTCTGTCAATGAATCAGACAGATCAGAATCACAGATCTTTAGTTCCATTCCCAAAAATCCAAAAATTATAACCTATATCAGCACAAATAGTTGTTTCTGTTTCCTCAGATTCTCTATGTCTTCTAACATATTTTTCTTTTTTCCCTATTCTAATTTTCTCACATAAAAATATATTGTTTTTTTTTTTAACTTGTCGGACTGTGCTGGTCCCATGCTGCACTATCCCACAAAGGAACAGGTTTCCTATGAATTAGGTATACAAAATTTTCACTTTAAAGGAAACTGTCCCTTAAGTGGAACCCAGAACCATGTGTGGTTTCCGAGTCTTTTCTACAGTGAATGTAGGCTTTGTTTGTTAGAGCAACGATTCAAAAAACTGAGTTGCTGGGAAAGAAACAAACCTAGAGTAATCAGAAAATACTAAAGGTAATTAGGTGTAAAACAATATACTCAAAGCTATAAGCAAGTTTCTATCCACTTGAGATATAGAAAGTAAAGTAAAGTTCTTAAGGATAATCTACAGATAGTCACATCTCAAAGGTGTGATCCAGGACCACTAAACTGTAGTACATAAATTTTAGGAACACAATCAGAGGTGATTCCTACCTCATTTGGATGTTCTAGGGCTAAAACACAGGTAAAAAGTACAGGTATGGTTTCAAAGGCTGCCTTCCTTGGATCTATTCCAAGTCACATTAACCCATTTCCCAGTATTTTACCACCTATATGTTGTCCAAGAAAAATGCAAGTCTAAAAGAAGTGTCTGCAATTGTATGAGTAGATGAACTTGTGTGTGTTCTGGAGACATCATGTTTTTGTCTGTATATTGACTTTTGTGCTGACCATGAAGCTTCTTTGAGCACAGACAGTGAAATAGCTCAGTGAATGTTCAAGTTAAGAATAAATTTTATGTTATGGAGATGCTGGTCAAAATCTCTTTTCTTTAAGATAGAATCTTGGACTTCAGAAAATCCCCTCCACTTCATAGTTTCTCAAAATGCATTAGTCTTTAACAGATAAAACCCTGTTTTGGTATTTTTTCCCCTTACCTCACAATGAGAACTATGGCTTATTTAGTAGAAATAAACATCATTTTAAAAGATTAATTTCTTGGAGCATTTAATGAAGGTATCCAGATGAATTAGGTCAACATTTCAGGAATGTCTAATGAATGTCTTAATTTGTTTAATTTAGACATCTAAGAATGAAAAAAAGTATGTCACTTCTGAATCTTTCAATGTCAGAACATACTTTCCAGAATTATTTCTCAGAAAGAGTACTTCACATTTCTTGCTAGATTGACAGCTGTATTATTTTGAAAGTACAACCATTAACAATTGTTCCAGAAAAAGATTTCACTGTTAGTGATATTAAATCATTACAGCTTCCACAGGCTTGTAACAAATAGACAGTTTCCTTTGCAGCTGTGAATAAACCACTCAATTTTATGGTTTATTATTATCTGGGTCCTGATTTCAGCAAACTTTTAGCATTTTTGAAAGCTGAGTTACTCCTAATTTAAAACATTTATCAGTGAGAATAGAATCAGTTCAAATGAGTTCAATTACTAGAAGCTCTACCAGCTTCATTTCTCCTCCTGTAACCTGGAACAACAATTCATGTCACAGTATAACTATTAACTGCACGAAGAGGCCTTTCTTCTTCCATATTCCACTTCAGCTCTCTTAGGTCTAGATAAATTGCCATAATAAGAGCCACTAGTGAGTGAGGAAATACAGCAGAGGAAAGGAGAGAAAGAGAAAGAAAAGATAGCTCATCTGCTCCTCTATTAGATTAATCAGATCCTCTAAACAAATTTTAAATGCCTGTGGCATGTTTTTAATTCTCAGAGTAATAAAATTCTATCATGAAACTAGAAAACATTACTCATGTCTGACAAAAAGGTGGCTAACATAAGACTAAACATGAGATACTTAACAGTTAACTCAGATGCTGTTTCCATAATCTAATCCAATGAATAAGCAATAAAAACTTTAATGGAAGAAACACAAATTCCCATGTGAAGTTAATGTAGGAAAAAATCAATAAAATGACCATAACTTAGCATCTAAAGTGTGTCTCTATAAATGAAAACTATCTTCCCTTCAGATACAGAAGAAAAGAAAAGGAAGAAAAGGGAAACATAAACCAAGAAAGCTAACTACATTGAAGTGATCTGTCTGATGGCTCTTTTTATATCCTTGTTGTGAGCACATTCAGCTTAATGAACACATTTGTTGTGAACTCATTCTAATTGCAGTGTGCCCAGGGAGCAGACTTCCCTTTACTTAAAATGTTGTTACAGTTGTTATGATGAACTGCCTGCATATTATTCTAGTTAATTTGCTTTATGTTCTTACTGCAGCTGAGGTTGGTGTTGGTTTTTTGTTTTGTTTTGTTTTTTTTCATTCTGCTATTTTTATGGGGATTTTACAGGTGTTCCATTAGAAAACCTATTTTCTGACATTTATATGGAGTATACTGAGGGGTAAAATGTACAAACTACAACTGATTGACATTTCAATTCCTGAACTGTTAAATGAGATTCTTTAATTATTTTTTTAACATAAAAGCCATATCTCCTGACAAAGTAATTTATGGTGAGACATAATCCACATTTGCAGATAAATTTAATATTGTGTGTTGTCTTCTTCCTTAAAATTTCTCCTCTCTGCTTTATTGTGACTTTGAACTATAAAGCTTGAAGGCAGAATCTCAGTTACTGTGAATTGACTTAGTTCTATTGACATCTGTGGGAGTGCATTGGTTGACATCAGATGCATTTTTTTGTAGTTCTTCAAATTGTATATATGAAAAATATTTAGACAGGGTTTTTAGTCAAGGAGCCAGTTATTTGTCACAAAATTCGTACTATTCCTACTGTCTGAGGTTTTATTTCTAACTACTGCACCCACTAGATCTGCTAAAGATTCCATTGAAGATTTTTTTATTTTTGTGGTATATACATCAGTAGAAGTCTTTGTAAATATGTTAGACAAAACCAGTAGGATTAACAAAACTATATTTTATCCTGGCTTGTGCATTATTGAGATAAGTACTCTCAATAGAATTCTTCCAGCCCTATTTTTTGTGCTTCTTTCTTTCATGGTAACACAGAAAAGCAACTCTCTTAAACCTGATTAAACCAATTGTAGCCTCCACTTTCACTTGCATTTAAGCACTCCCACAGTGACACTACAGTGCCCAGTTCTCCATACCACAGGATTTACCACTTCTCACTCCTAGATATCCTCTCACACTCCAGTCAGGTCTAGACTGAAACCTCCTGTGCTATTGTGAAAATGCATCCGATATTTCTCTGCTGCAGCCAGAAAGGAATCCTCAGCTAATTAGAAATTTTAAAAATAAAGCAAATATCTGTCTCTTTCATACTTGACATTTTGCAGGGGGCAGGAGGGGGTTGTGTTTTTTTGGTTTGGGGTTTTTTATCCTTCCCATCCTTTTCACCGTGGCACGTTCCTTATAGCAAGAACGATCAAGAGATAGTCCAATCCTAAAATGTTCAAAGAGACTAAAGAAAAAATAAGTTGGGATCAGTTTATTACTGGTATCCAACCTGATTATTTCTCCCATTATTCTTTCAGAAATATTGGTGAGAAATCAGCAATTGCATCTGAAGATCTGAAGACACAGAGAATCCGGGGAATTGCAGACCTATCCTCAGTTGAATCCTTGTGAAGATGATGGTGCAAATAATCCTCCTTCCTTCCTTTCTTCCTTTCTTCCTCCCTTCATTTATTTTTTTTGCCCCCATAGTTCCTGTGAAATAGTTTGTTTGTTTGTATGTTTTTTAAATGATGAAAAGCAGAGAAAATCTACTTTTCCTTGTTTATATTTAATTTAATTTCAGGATTCCCCAACATTTCTTATATCTGCAGGAAGTGCAAATCCCTGGAAAACCCTGAGAAATGAAAACAAAAGCAATGGTAATATTACAACAAATAGTGGGTTAAGAATGAAGAAAAAGTTCTTTGACAATAAGACAATATCCCAGCTGAGAGGACTCCAACTTCAACTGATCCTATAAGGAATCCTATTTTTTGTGACATTCCTAATTTCATTCAGAAAAACACTGTACTAAAAGGACAAAATTTTCATAGCTAGCAACTAACTGTGTAAAGTCAATAATACATGATTTTTAAAGGCAGAAGTTCTTTGGGTAAGACATACAGTCTAAGTTCTCATTTTGTTGCCTTATTTTTAAAAGTCAAACTGTGATCCTTAGTTACATTGGACTTAATTTGTTATAAAGTGACTGGCTTCACAGCATCATTCAAGAACCATATTGGTCTATCTGCCTCTACATGATTATACTGCTTCTAGGATGCTCAAATGGGAGCAACAAAGAAGCTTAATTGTTTGATGGCTCAGGAATGATGATTTGGGGTTTGGATTTTTTTTGAGACTAGAGACTTGATCTGCAGCATATTACTGTAAACTGGGGTCTGAAACTAATTATAATGCACTGGCTGAAACAGAAGCTGCAGAAAGGCTTTTCTTCACATTCTTCATTTGCCATTTTAGCAAATATTGATGTGTTTCATCTATAAATACCATGTGAAATTCAGGCATTTTTTTGTGAAAATTAAAAGATGTTCTTTTATCTGCAGCTCTTAGAGAGCCAAAGGAGAAATGCCCATGGGTCAGAAGCTTCATAATATTTGTCTGGTTGCTCTACTGACAAAAATGGTTGAGACAGCAACTTAGCCATTTGCAAATATTACTTAATATAGGTATGGAATTGTAATAGCACAGCATTGCAGTTTTTAAAAGAGAGAATGAGATATATGTGTCTTTTTTAAGATTCAGGATATCAGTTCTATTTCAGCCATTTATTTTCATTCATAAATATAGGGCAGAATAACAAGAAAAAATATGAAGGATCAAATTCAGTCACTTTTATTCCAGTGTCCTCAGGTAGGTGCCCTCACCTACCTAAGCGTTTTTTATTCTTTAATGTAATCTATGCTACAGACTATATAGGCATTATAAAAGATGAGTATTTAAATAATTTGGCTCTGTGCCTTGCTATCCTTCTTCATACTCAAAAATCTAGGAGAAATCCCCTCCAAAAAAACAGAACAAAAGAAAAAACAGAACCAGAAAACTCAACAGACTAATGAAATACAATCTGTTCAGTTTCCATTATCTCATTCAGAAGAATGGTTCCCAGCCCCCAACCCCTAGCTGAGTAGTCAGTTTTCAAAGTCAATGCCATTTATGCAGGAAATATAGTATGGATTTAACTGGAAACCCATCATACAGACAGTGTAACTAATGACTTGGCTTTATTAATACAGACAGTTGACAGACTGTGAACCAAATTACTTAGGCTCCAACAGTGATGGGTGAACTTCAAAGCCTTTGATAGTTGAATTACCATTGGGTTCTGTCTAATAATTTTCTGAATTATCCAGGTTTCCTGGTTATGCAAGAAAACAGTCATAATGTAATGAAATCAAACTCTACGATAGATATGACACATTCTTTTCTGGTCAGGCTGCTAAGACCAAGAGAAAATTTGGGAGCTATCACTAATGTAGATAACCAGGGTGAGGAAATGTAGTAGCAGTTAAAACTGAAAGTCAGGGCTTTGTGCCATGAATTGCTATGATTTATTAAATCTATTACAGTGACTCAGAAGCAGAAATTGGAATCTTTTCTATAGTGCATTAAGGAATGTGCAAGCATTTAGAGAGATATTCACTAAGTCAGAATGTTAATATCTCCTGATTTGTATGATGCAATAGTGGCCATTAACAGAGGTCCCAAAGGAGAGCAAAAGTTTGCTGGTTTTAGGTACTGTGGCTAAACCCTCAAATGAAACTCAGAAAAAACAAGAGGTAAGCTAATGCCCACATCCTGAAAACACTTATTTGAAATGTTCCAATTGGTTTTATGATAGTCATCAATCACAATAGAGCACGAATGCTGAGTCGCATTTTTGGTTAGTCACACTTAATGCTGCAACAGACAGAATGAGAGTTTGCTCTTACATTGCTACTGTAGAAATGTATGCAATAGAGAATACAAAGAATAAACATACTCTGAAAATAGCCTTGTGCTTACACACTTGCAAAGAGATGAAGTCAGAACTTCCAAATAAATTTTATTTATTTTCTTCCCCCCCTCCCAAGATGCTGTTGAGACAGAATACAGTCAGTGCAATTATCCCAAAACAGGAGTGACATTAGCTAATCTTTGGCAGAGACTGAATCCATTTAGGGGAGATAAAATCACATGGTCTGCATTAGACCACTTTCAAACATCTAAGAGGATATAAAGAAAAATGCTTACAGTAAAATGCCATAGAGTTAATGAAAAGAGGAATGCACTTACATGCACCTTAGTTTCTGCCACATGAATAACCTGTCCCTTTCAATAGGAAAGCAGCTAAGAGAACCAAGGAAACCTGTAGTGAGACAGGACCAGGTGCCCTGAGTTATTGATGAGTGGGTGTGGGTTCACCTGTGTCTGGCCTCCCTCCTGAGCATGTGCAGGAGCAGGGGGCCAATAAGAGAGCAGCTGACACCCACGGAGAGAGCTCTCACTCTTCAGTGAGGATAGAGAAGCCCACAGCTCGAGGAGCCCCAGGAGCAGGCAAGAAAGGGTAGATCCCGAGGCCACAGGAACAGCCCTAGGACATGGTCCAGGAATGCGCTAAACCCCGAGGCCTCAGGGTCAGCCCTAGGAGCAAGAAGGGCTCCTCCCGCTACAGAAACCATTCTTATTTGGTTCAATTACTAGAAAATCATCAATTAAACAAGACTCGGTGCTTATCAAATAAAATAGCCATCCTTATGCGATACAATAATGAAACAGGTTGAAAGGTTAAGGGTTGGACTCAATGATCTCTGAGGTCCCTTTCAACCCAGCCAATTCTATGATTCTATGATTCTATGAAATATTGGTAATCAGTCTATTAAATATACATAAACTTCACATATACAGCATTTTACTCAGAGCTGCAGATTCAGGTGCAGCCTTATCTGATAATTTCACTCTGAGCCACCTTTTTTTCAGAAGATGTTATTCAGAAATATTGATGGCAGTCATTCTACTTGCTCTGACTACTGTTTGTTCATTTAATGCCTTCATTTTGGAAAGGAGGAGTTGTGTGATTTTAAGCCTTTAAAAATAACAAAAGTGACTTAAACTCACCATGGATTTAGCAATATTAAAAGTTTACTTTCTTGACTGCCTTTTACAACACTTTTACAACTTTTTACAAGCACTCTACAACACTTTTTTCAAGTTCTCAATAGATGTAGAGCATTCGAAAATCTAAAACTCTCCTCCTTTGCTATACGCAATTTTTTATTTAGACAAATTTAAAAGGAAATCTGGAAAAATGTTTTGCTGATATGGAAAATTCAACAAGATCTCACCCTTGCACTATTGACCACTGTAGCAGACAACCATAGCTTTGCTTGGTTTCTGAGAGAAGCTTCGGGGCAAGAATAACATTGGATTGATATCATGGGGTCTGATATCTATTATACTCTCCTATTTCATGATATTAGAGGTAAGTAACCTTTTATCTGGCTAGTCACAGAAAATGTAATCTTCCAAAAACTTTTTAAGCTTGCATCTCATTTATATTTCTTCTCTTACCTGCTTCTGAATTCAGCTTTCTGAACTGAGAATGATTCAAAATGGAAGGCTGGTGATTCCATGTAGCAGAATGGAAAGTAAACATAGATCCTGCACATCTAAAAAATGTTGTGATAATGTGTTAGTAGTTCATGACATGATGTTGAAAGTCAACCTTTTTTAATTGATTAACAGTTGATATGCCCCCCTGATTTAGTCAGAATGAAAACTAACATTAAGGGAGAACATTCTCCAAAGAGGTAAGACTACAGTTTTTTTGTTGCCATAAATAATAAGTTCCTTGCTTTCATATGCTTTCAGCCATTCTCTCTCACTTAAATTAATGAGGAATATGCAGATACTCTTCCAAGATTACTTTGCTATTAGGTTAAGGGTTGTTGGCGGTTTTTTTCTTATATTTCCACCTAAATTAAATTTTTTAAGGATGAAAACCAAAATTTGTCAAAAATAGACACCTTTTTTTTTGTGGTGGCAGGTTTCTTTGGTTGGTTGGGGGGTTTTGTTTCTTGTTATTTTTTTGTTTGTTTGTTTGTTTTTCATAATAGAACAATGGGATTAAATAATTTTTATTTATATTTTCAAGTGGAACCTAGAAGAACTAAGAAATTATCTTCTGTAATGTGGTGAAAATACTGGCTATGTTACTTCTGGATGGCATGGAACTTTCTCTTACATAGAGCTAAATACAGTATGTCTCTGAAGTTTTTACAACAGAAGAACACCTGAAAAAATCAAGTTTCCAGTATAATCTGAGAAGAGGACCATTCCTATTGTGACTTTTTTTCAGAACTGGGCCACAAGGAGACTATCCTTGACAGAAAAACATATGGGAGATGCTGGTTCAAAAAAAGGAGTAGATGTTGTTCTTGCAACAGCCTCCTGCCTGATGCTGAATGCCTTATTCTACTTTTTCTTCAACAAGCATGTTTTTAGTATGGTACCCTACCTACCTACCTCTAAGCTAAGGACTGTTTCTTCAGTTTTGGTCATATTTGATCTAACAAATTGTTTAATGTCTCATCTCCGTGGACAAGATCTGCAAGAAAGGCAAGTCAAAGATTTTGGCTGGAAGAAAGACATGGAATTATTTAATCACAAATTTTATTGAATCTAAAAATGAAATGAAAGTTACAATTTTGCCAACTTTGGTAGCATTAAAAAAAGATGTGCTCAAATAATAAAAATTTAGGTAAAGAGGTGCAGTTTTTGCAACCTTTGTATGTTGTAAAATCACCTTTTATTTTCTGTTAAATAGTGCTCCGGTCCAAAGAAAGAACTAAATGGGGTTGCTTTTTTGCACTAGGAACCAGAAATAAGGTTCAGTGTACTTTTTTTTTTTTTTTTTTTAAGTATTTTTTTCTTCTTTAGACACACAAGGTCCATCTAGAATGTAAGATTTTAATTTGTATTTTGATCAGCAGAATTATAAACTTCTTTCATGCTGGAAGTAAATCTTTTTTTCAATACAAAATTGGTTATTTTACTCTTCTTCCAAAACCAAAGAATAAATATGTCACTGTTTAACTCTGGCATAATTGAACAAAGTCTAAAAAGTAATAATTGTAACTACACATTTGAGAGTAGAGTACACAGCTACGGAGTTGAGTCTAAATTTTGTGCTTTATAATAGGAAATGAATCTCCATTTGTGAAATAACTGCTTTATGAATAATATTCTTGTCGAATTTCATGATGTGAACCAAGAAGTTTGAATGCCTGTATATCAAAGACTGGTTTGGCTATTCATATTATTAATGTTGCCCACAAACTGCATTCCTAACAATAGCTTACATGAGTTAAGATTAAATTACTGGTAATACATTTTAAAAAGCTGTTACTACTGAACTGAAATTCATGGAAAGTATTTCCAGCTCCTCTACCCGTTATGTACTTTTCATTTTATTGCACAGGAGATTACATTTTAAAAAGGTTTTCAGCTTGATTTTAAGCAATGAGATTCAGTCACTGCTTTTCATGTTTAGGAAATACTCAAGAGGTAAAAACAATGTTATCAGTAGGACAGACTTTTAGAATGTTTCCTTGTGAAACAGTTCCTGTTTTGTTTACATTGGGTCTGAGGTGTAGTTTCTATTGTTCTGGTATCTTGACATCTTCTTTAGGCCAAGGTACTTATCAAATGAATGATATTACTCAGCTTTTCTCTGACTGCATTACATTGACATTTATATCAATTACACAGGCCATTGATCTCCAAAATTTATGTTCTATATTTGGGGTTTTTTTTGTTTGTTTTAATCTCTCTGTTTGGATTCTTTTTATTTGTTAGTTTTCTTGTTTGGGTGGGTTTTTTTGGTTTTTTGTTTTTTTGGTTTTTTGGTTGGTTGTTTTTTTGGGGGTGTTTTTTTGGTTGTTTGTTTGTTTGTTTGTTTGTTTTTAATAGATAGAGAGACAGGCAGATATTCTCATCTCCTTTATTATAGTTTAGACAACATTCAGGCAACAGTGTGTTTCTTGTGCTTTAGTTTAATGCATACACACAAATAGGCTGGTTAAAATAGTATTCTGAACTTTAAGGAGAAGATTGAATAGATGGTATATTTGTCATAGACTAATAGGGTTTTGTCAGATTACTGTAAGATTCTACTTTATGGTTTTGAATGACATTGGAATTAGAGGAAAATGCATATGGGAGAGATCTCAGTGTCCATTTCTGAAATAAAGATACCAACCCAGTTTCTTCTCAGAAGTACACAGTAAAATGACAAGAGACAGTGGTCATAGTTGCAGCAAGAGAAAATGTGATCTCCATACAAGTAAAACAAAAGAAAGAAGAAAAAAAAAATCCAAACCAACCAAGCACAGTTTTCCCAGAGACATTCAGAACTAAACAAAGCTTTAAGCAACCTTCCATAACTCCAACATAGCCATACAGTAACCAGGATCTGGATCTAAATGGCTTACAGAGGCCCCTCCCAATATAGTTTTTCTGTTAAGTCTTGGTAGATGAGAAATATTTTTTTTCCTGGTAATGTTTGTGCTGGAATAAGAGCACAGAACAGTTCACTGTTTCTAGAACAAGTAGTTCTTGTTAATTTTATAACTTTAAACAGCCTGAAATATTTAATATATAAATATTTTATGTATTATCTATTTAACAGTTGTAGGTATAAAGGTACCTAAAAGAGGGACTGTTAGGCTGAATAAACAATACATTCATGGACAAAATGTAAAACTTATACTAATATAACAATTTCCTTTGATAGTGTCTGTGAATATCAGTATAATTATGCACAACTAATGCTGGGCATTCCATTTCTTAAAAAAAAATAATCGCTGAGCATTCTTTAAGTCTTTAGAGAACCATAAATCCATTTTTCTAAGTTGCTCAGTAAATTTTTGTTCCAATCTGTTTTTTGTATTTGTATAAAAAAGGGTCAAATCATTTTAGCCAGAAATTCTCTGTCATTTTATACCCTGTAGTGCAGCCCTAGGTGCTCTTTGTAAATGTCTTGTAAAAGTTCAGAGAGCAGTTAATAGACATTAATTTCCCTTTATTTCTTTGTGACATTCTTCAAAGACGGATTTTAATACTTCCAATTAAAACCAAAAGTAGTCGTTGTTGATAACTGATTTTTCTGAGTTCTTTCTTTTTTCACAAAGTAATTTAAAAGCACATCATCACTTATTTTTCATGCAGTATGCAACAGTGTACTCCAATATAGGGACTAATTTTGAATAATTTTTCTTTCCTAAATGGCTCTATTGATTCACCCAAGAATTATTTTTACAAGATGTTTCATAAATGTATATTAAAATGATGTTTAAGGAAAATAGCTTTGAACCCTATTTCAACAGGGCTTTTTTTTTTTTAGGAAATACAATTTTATTATAATAGACAATAGGGTATATACATGCTAATTTCACTAAAATCCAGTCATAAAATGAAGGGACCAATTAAAAATACAAATACAATAGAAGAAAATGGGATGCCAGGAGGCAAATTAAATATCAATTAAGAATTATGATAATTGGTTGTGTATGAAAAAAAAAATGAAGTGGAAACCAATGCTGGCAGAACTGGCAGAACTAAACAAAAGATTTGTAAAAAATATTTCAGAAGTAAAAATATCTTCATGCTCCCAAACAGAACGAGCATTATTAGGCAGATATTACAGTGTTACAATTTTTACAATGTTGGGAAGGAAGGAAGGAAGGAAGGAAGGAAGGAAGGAAGGAAGGAAGGAAGGAAGGAAGGAAGGAAGGAAGGAAGGAAGGAAGGAAGGAAGGAAGGAAGGAAGGAAGGAAGGAAGGAAGGAAGGAAGGAAGGAAGGAAGGAAGGAAGGAAGGAAGGAAGGAAGGAAGGAAGGAAGGAAGGAAGGAAGGAAGGAAGGAAGGAAGGAAGGAAGGAAGGAAGGAAGGAAGGAAGGAAGACAAAAAGCATGACAGCATCATCAAAAAAACTACTGAGAAATACTGGTATCTCCTTTCCCTAAAACTTTCAGAAGAGAAATTAATATTTTCAGTAATAAAGCTTTGGCTGAATACAACATAGCTGCAGTACTGTGACCTCTCCATCAAAATTTAACTTTCAGTAGTTGAAATGAGGCATTAAAGTATTACTTCCAGAAATAAACTTAGGTAGTTACAAAAAGTACTGTGAAACTACAAAATTAATAATCTATTAGCCACATGACAATAGATAGAGCTAATGTTAGCATAACTATAAATGACCAAAGGAGGATATCAACGATGGTTAGAACCCTAAACATGGTAATAGCTTTTCCTGATGCAGTATTTTGCAGTCTGCTCTCTCAACTATTTTAATTATACTTCCACATTGTGTAAAAATCTTATATAAATCCCCTTTTTTTAAGGTTTTGTCCAACCTTTTATGCTTTTGTACTTCTTGATTAGATTGTTGTGATGGAAGGTGAGAGCTCCAGATAGATGCTAGGTTGACAGGTCAGCAAGGAACATTAACACAAAAAATTGATTAAAGAAAGAAAGGAAAACATCACACTTGATAAGCAGATGGACTGCTAGTTCATCAAGAACTCAGAGCATGCCCTGAGTGCAGTTTGTGCCACACGTTCCCACTGAACTTTACAATTTGTCACAGCAGCTGAAACAGCATCACTTTCCAAAATTCAGGTAGAAAGAATTGTTCTGAGTAGCAAGGAGTGAAGAAATGCTTCTCTTAATGTCTGATGAAAATTGTGCAGAGTGCTGCATAGATGAAAGACACATGATCTGTAACCACTGTGAAGTTCTTATGAATTTTAATAACTGCCATGTGTGCTCTGAAGTATATGACATTTTAACTGCTAATTTGTCAGCTATTTTTCAGACAAAAAAGTTATAGCTGATACTTGCAGGAAGTGTCGACTTTACATTTAAGTTGTTCATAAAAAAAAAATCATTGTGGAGAAAACAGATTCATATTCAGAATTACCCATCTTTTTATCAGCTCCAATTTAGGAGTTCTTATTGGACTGTCATTTGGGGGTGAATAGTTTGGTTTGTAAGTTAAGTTGCATTGCTTAGCATAAAGTAGATATTAGCAAAAAAAGGAAGGCTAAATCTGAACACTGGGAGGCCGGAGGGGAAGACAAAGTAGATAGCAAGCTGCTTCATAAAGAATCAGTTCCTCAAGCATCTAGAAAGACTGAGTTAGAGTGTCTGTATGTGTCTGCACATAAAAGCCCCTAGGAAGTGTCTCAATATACTCTAAATGTCAAAACAGACAATGATAGACTAAGTTTGACTTTAGCCTTTAGAAAGATACCTACTGCATTGAAACAAACATTTCATACACTTCACAGTGGACATCTAAGGCAGAGAAAAAAAAAATACGTCTCTGTGATATTTAGAGAATGCCAAGCAAAATTTTATATTCTAGATAGAAGCTAAAGATTTATAGTCTTCTCAGGCTTGGGTAAATCAAACTAGGTTGAGAATTCAGAGTTGCAGTGTTGTAAAATTATTTCTGCTGAAAGCAATATCAGGCCTTTGGTCCAGTGAATATATCACTTGTATATGTGATGCATTTGTTTTTTTTTCAGGAGGAGTAAGATGATTACTTCATACATTTGAAACATGCAAACTGAATATCTTATTTCCCAAGATAATGTATGCCTGTCAGCTAGGGTCTCTGAAATGTCCATCACTTTATTATCTTTACACAGGAGGACCCTAAGATGGAGATCCAAGAAGCAGACATAATTTTTGATGATGAATTTAGGATTCTGCTAGTGTTTAACATTTCTTTGCCTTGATCTTGTTCCCAAAGCATTGTAGCTATTGTTAAGAGTACAGAGAATCATGGACCAAACCTAAAATCCACAAAACCCCCTGTCTAGCTGACCCATGCTAGACACATCCCATTCCAGCTGTTTCTAACTGACCAACTCAGGAGCACAGCTGGGACCCTAAGACAAGGTGGAGGCATCTCTGGAAAAAAAATGTAGATAAAAGCTATATTTTGCAGACCATGAGAAAGAAATGTGAGAAACAGCAATCTCAGAGAAGCAGAAGGAGCAGGTGCTCCAGGCACCACAGCAGAAATTTCCCTGAAGCCTATGGAAGAGACCATAGGGGAGCAAGTATTTCCCTGCAACCTGTGGAGGGGACCAGACAAGAGCAAATAACCATACTGTATCTCATGGAGGACACCACGCTGTAGCAAGTGGAGGTTTCCTGAAGGAGTTGTAGTCCATGGGGAAAATACACACTGAAAAAGTGAAATGTGTGAAACAGAATGAACAGCAGAGATGAACCATCTGTTCTATTCTATTCTATTCTATTCTATTCTATTCTATTCCATTCCATTCCATTCCATTCCATTCCATTCCATATAATTGGCACTCTCCAAACAGATAGTTAAAATAACTTAAACATAAAAATTGTCCTTTCTAATTATATAACAAGTTTTACCTAAGTGTTCCTTTTAAAAAGAAAAAATAAAGGGGGAAAAAAAAAAGAAATATTTGGTGACTACATTTCCCAAGGAGTGAGTCCAGGTAGCACAAGCTCTGTATCTTCATATATCAACCAGGCTAAATGCCTCCTTAGAATGCATCTCACTATCCAATGAAGTATTTTATTAATATCTTGAAACAGAACTGCCATGTGAGTACAGAATTATGTATAAGTTATTTGCTTCAGAAGCTAGCTGTAGGTCAGTTGTGTTTACATGATACTGCTTTATGTAAGATACACCCTCAGAATATTTACAGTAATTATAGATGCCAAGAGCATCCCACTGAAATAGTTGCAAGGGTTTAGTTCAGTAACATGGAGAAAATGTGTGATTTTCACAGACAGCTCTGTAAATGAAACTTAAAGCAAACCCAAAATATCCTGAGCCACTTACAAGTCATAAATATGTTGTTTCACCAAAGCAGAAAGTGGTTTTTGTTCACAGCTACTGTTAGCATTTTTTGGTTTTGTTTTTGTAAAATGAGCTTCATTGTCCTGTTTTTTTTTTCTAAAAACCTGTCTCTGAAGACAATTTCTCATACTCTTCACAATGATTTCTCGTGTTCAGAGGAGCAGAAAGATCTCTCTTTTCCAACCATACCAGTTTTTCATATGCAGAACCAGCAAATGTGAATTTTCACTCTCAAAGTCAGAACATACCTCTGGAAGACATCTAGTTTAATTCTCACTCAAAGTATGTACACCTAAGCACACTGTTGAAGACCTTCTCTAGCCAAATGCTGAGTATCTCCCAAGGACTGATATTCCATAGTTCTCCTAGGAAGTGCAGGGCAGTGTTTGATAACTTTTATAGTGTCTGCTTTTTTTTTTTTTTTAGTACTGACAGTTCTCCATGATCCCACCTCTGCTGTCTCTCGTTCTTCTGCTGTGAGATGCTGAGGAAAGCTTAAACTGTGTCTTCTTCACAGACGTTTATTAGGTTTTTGAAGACAATTTTAAGATTCCCTCTTATTTTTCTCTTCTGTCAGATCCTGATCTTGGTGTCCTCCTGCTGGTTTTGACCCAGTATGCCAATGTCTTTCTTGGGACAGGGAGCCCAAAAGCAGTCTCATCACTCCAGATGTGATCTCACAAGTGCTAGAAGGAAATAATGAAATCTTTTACCTGCTAAATACATTCTTGCTAATTCTGCCCATGGTATCCTTGGCCTTCTTTAATGCAAGGACACAGCCAGTCAGTCCCCAGCCTGCACTGCCACAGGGGTTTTTTCCTTCCCTGGTAATGAACTTTGCATTTACATTTGGGGATCTTCAAGAACCTTTCTATTGCTGCATCTCTCCAGCTTGTTCAGATGACCCTAGGTAGCAGCCCTTAACTCTAGAAAACCAGTAGCTCTTTTCAGCTTGGTATCTCCAGCAGGATCATGACAGATTCATAGTCTCTCTTCATCGAAGCTGTTAACAAAGCTATTGAACTGTATTAAGTCTACTATTGAACCCTGAGTGACACCAATAGTAGTTGGCTGTCAGCTGGCCTCTGGACTGCTGAGAACCCTGAGTGACACCAATAGTAGTTGGCTGTCAGCTGGCCTCTGGACTGCTGATCTTGTTAATATAGTCTGACACCCACTTTACTGTCCATTTCCATCCCATACCCAGCCCATGCTCTCTGAAATGTCAGAGCAAACCCTTTGAAAATGAACAGCCAGCCTGTTGGTGCACAGGATGGTATGATATCCACAAACAAAAAAAAATTGTCTCTGAGTATGGCAACTGGTTCCTCTAAGTCTTGTAACAGTCTAATGAGTTACAGCAGTTTCAACAGATCTTTGAAATGAATTATGCATTTTAAAGTGAAGGCAGTGCATTTATGATAGATGAGTACACCAGAAGGCAGCTGGAGAAAGGTATTTTCAACTACCTGCCTTTTCCATTGCAGTCAACACTAAGAACTGCATATATAAAGGACTGTCAGTCCTATCAAATGACACTACTGACACTATTGAGGGCCATTAAGTGTAAGATCACTGTCATATGTGGATCTATTTAGTGAAAGAGGTTTATATGTGTCTCTCTAAAGCTTCAAATATTTTCTTTTTATTAAATTACTGTGTAATTTAATACTGTTGATACTGCAACCTTTGTTGTAAAATCCTGTTTTCTTCATAGCGGAGTTATTATTTTAAATATCAATATTTTGAAAAAGAAAAAAAAGAAGATTAATTCCTTTATTTGGACTTAATTTCTACATGAAAATCGCTTCTATATAGTCAGTGCTGTGTTTCTTCCCACTCTACTTTTTGTATATCCAGTTGTCTCTTGTCTTCTGTAATTTTCTTCATTGTGAGGTACTCAAGGTGGCTTCTCAGATTTGCATTACCTGTCTCCTGCTTTTCTAATTTCTTAAAGTATTGATTTCTCCTGAACTCCAGATCATTATTTATGCTGTTCATTTTCAGACACCAGTACCCTTTTACATCATTTTGCCATTAGCTTTGAAGTTACGGTATTAATGAGATGTGAAGTAACATTATAAGCACTTTTTTTCCCAAGACAGATACAAGTGAATTATAATATTCCTGTACAAAACCTGCAATGGAGAGGAAGGTGGTCCAAAATGTCACCATAGGAGCAGATCTCACATCAGCTTTCTGAATTTGTGCTTAAACAGAGAAGCTGCTAAGCCCACATTTATCTGATTACATTCTGAATGAATAAGATGGAATACACTTTGATCCTAGTGGTTATTTTTTTTGTCATATAAACTTAATGAAATGCACTCTGACCTTCTGACCTTCTTCACAGTTCCAATTAGTTTCAAGCTGTGAACATGAATTAAAGAGAGGTATTAGTAAAGTTCAGACATTTTTAAGAGATTAGGGGTCCAGAAATTCTGCTAGTGTAAAAAAAAGAAAAAAGAAAAAAAAAGAAAGAGAACAACACTGGCAATGTCTTCAACAAAGTGTTAAGGTCATGCTGGTATCTCAGGTGTTCTTTTCAGTCCTTCACTAACAGTTTTGTCAAAAAAATACTATATATATTTAGCATTGTTGTCTACTGTTGGAGATATTGTCTATGTCATGAGTGCTATTATGTTTTTATAACCATGCTGATAGAGAGCCAAAGGTAATATTTTTCTGTATTAATCAAGAAAATGGATAGAGCCTCTTACAGCCTACCAATCACTTGAAAAGGAAAATATAAAAAAAAAAAAAAAAAAAAAAAAAGAGAGAAGATTAAATTACAGGCTGCTCAAACGTTTCATACTTGCCATGAATGAATCTTATCTTTTACCAGAGTCTATTGTGCATTATTTGGCACTTCATTATCAAGAGATTTATTTAAATTTTTTTTTCTTTTTCTTTAAGAAATTCTCTGTTTAGCTTTAATAAGAAGAGGACACATAAAAGAACAAAGAACAAATGATTAAAATATGTTAGATGGGAGAACTGCTTAATAAAGTACATTTATTTTTCAGAGTTAAAACAGATAACCCTTACAACCAAGGCAGGCACAGAATGAAATGACTAACATGAATGTCCTTGGTTAGAGGATAAAATTATCTGCCTGTAAAGGACCTGTAGTCTAAGCTGGTGATGTCAGAAGCTAGCTGGACACCACTGAAGCATGACTACAAAGAATAATCCATGCATATTTGTATTTACCCCAAAGTAAAAAGCAACTGCAGGTAGATCAATTGATTGCAGTCCTCACCTGGGAAATCTGAAATCACCACCCACTGTTTTCTTTCTATGCCAGTGTGACACACTTCAGCTGATTTCAGCAGAATATAAAACACCAATGTACCCTGGGGATGCTTACTGAGTTGCAGTCATTTCTGTTAAACAACTGACTTAAAAAGTGATATCTACATTTCAGCTGTGGTAGCTGAATTTCCTAAACCAAATATCCAGCAGCAAATGCAGCTATTCAGAAGCTCTGTAGTGATTCCTAATATTGAAAAGGTACTAGAAAGTAATTATCTTGTCAATATCTGCAATTACATTCATATAAATATGTATGTGTGTGCATGTCTATGTGTGCACCTCTGACCTACCACCTTGCAGCCCACAAAAACCATACTTGCCCCTGACAGACCTTCCTGAGCTGATTCTTTTCTTGAATTCCATACTAACTTCTTTATGTATAACTGAATTATTTTATTTGGCAGTTTCGGCCCTCTTCTATTTTTAAACCTTATATAATGCTATTTAAGTGTTATGATGTGAAAATACTTTTATTTTGCAAGAAATTTTAGGAATATAACATTTTTTTGCACATTTGCACTACTGAATGAGAAGCAGGAAAAAAAAAAGCAGAATTTTCTTTCATGGGGAAAGGGCTTAAATGTTAAATAATAAAACATCATGGGATAGCTGCCATGAAAATACATACATTTCACAAATAGATCCAAATCAAGAAATAGAATTCATATTTTATATAAACTAAACATTTTAAAAACCTACAAAATCACACAAACATAAATATGCATTTATAAATAAGTTATTTTGTTACATAGTAAAACTTCAACTAAATCCACATCATTATTCCCTTTTCTTTTTTATTTTGAGTATACATACACAGGTCCTGTTGTTGAATACATTTGGAAAACACTGGCAATGCTTACTTGCCAAAGTGAACAAAGAGAGCATCCTTTGTACATAGTGAGTTTTTGAGAAAGAAAAGCAGACTAGCTGTCCAAAATGGATCCTGCAGTACAATGCAGTGTTTACTCCACCACTCTCCTGCCATTTCAGTCTAAAATGCAGACACACAAGCAGAAAAAGTCCTGGAATAAAGACAAGTGAGCTGAGACAGTTCTCTTTGAACTATACTCTATGAGCTGTATACTTCCCTTTGTGAAATACAGGATGAGAATTTAAACAGTTCCAGAGTCAAACATTAAAATTACAGCTTCACAGTCAAGGTGACAGGTGGACTGGGTGGTCGTAGAGCAAAGCTAAAAATAAACTGATTGCACCACAATCTCAGCTTAAGATAAAAAAACAAGATAAAAAAAATACAATGGCGAAATTTTAAGCCAACTACATATATAGTTATTTATAAGCTTTATCCTGGAGCTGAGGCAATCAAGTATATCTAACCACTGTAATCTAGTGGTGAATAAAGATTGATTGTGGCAAAGCAAGGTCTTTGTCAGCTTGTACTTTGTGGAATTTGCTGTGTGTATGATTAATGTGCAAAAGGTCTGAGTCCAGCCTGCAGGCTTCTTGCTAGCTCTTACCGCCATCTACTGACTAAACATATTTTTCCTTTTTTATTTTTTTTCCCCTTTCCTCGGTTGTTGATGTTGATGTTGTTCTTGTTCTTTGTTTCTTTCTACAGGGGGCTCACCTTCTAGAGAAGTTCATTCTGTCCAGTTTATAGCTACAGTCCTGTGTCATGAGAACATTTTTCTAACCTTTCTAACCATCTCTGGCGATAAAAGGCTAAACAGTAATGATCCAGGGCCAGTTAGAAGCCAAGAGCACTGTTACAAATTAGCTGTCATGCTCCTGGAGTCAGAAATAGATGGGAAAATTCTTCCTGAGAATGCTGTGTCCCATGAGCTCGTGCAGAATAGGTGGTTTCTAGTAGTAGTAACATTCTAGTAGTGTAATCTCCCAATATATATAGCAAATAGGTATTTAAATCACAGCTCAATGCTCTATGATTAGAAATGACATACATTTCAATCAAATGAATGTTGCTAATGTATCAGAGCAATTGCTGAATTAAAACCCTGACCTGCATGATTAGTTCACAAACAAGAAATATGGTTGGAGATTTTCAAAATCTGTAGAGGACATCAATTCAGAGACTGTGGTACAGAATACAATATCAAAAAGTAAAGCAGTTTCAGTTGTTACTTCTGAAGTCTTAATAGGGTGTCTCGGGAGACCATGGCAAAATACCACACTGGAAGTCCTGCAGAACCTTGTCAGGCAGTCCTCACAAAACACTGAAAGCTTCTCTAGAGGCCACAGTTTCAGAGGTCATTTCTATTTGTTGTACCTGAGTTAAAGACCATGTTAAAGCATTTCTCCAAGGCTTACTACCCTCTTTAGCTCCTCGTACAATTCAGCTGCCCTTTGTGCAAGAGAACCTGGCACTTCAAACCTGATAGAGACTTTTCAAATAATTAATCCCTTCAAAAACTTTCATGAGAATACTTAATGAGGGTCAGTTATCCAGACTATCTATGCCATATAAAAATTCTTTGAGTTTTTCAAAACTGTCTTGAATACGTTTAAATTCATTTACAATAGTGGTAGTATCTTGCAAAACAATTTACATTTCTGAGGAAAAAAGGTTTTTTGATATATTACGATAGTGCCACATATTTCCAAAAGGGTATATTTCTGGGTTTGGTTAGGATTTTTCTTTCTGTTTTGTTTTCTTGTTTTTTTAATGCTAATAGCTATATTATGCCTAAATGCTTGGACATCATCATGCGATGAGTTAAAGACAGGGAGATTTCTTACCAATTACTGTTGCAGTCAAAATCGGTTTTACTTGGGGGAAAAATAATTTCATTTATTTTCTATTAAAATAAAAAATGCAATTACTAATTTTGGGTAGTGGAAAACAAAGAAGACAAAACTAAAACAACACCTTTCCTTCTCTATTTCCTAACATCAACTTAATTCCATCACTGCTGAACCCTCTATTCTTACCTTGTTACAGGGAAGGTAGAGAATGGGGTTTGCAGTTAGTGCAGAGCATCTCCTCTCTGTCACTCCTTCCTCCTGACACTTATCCTCTGCAGTGTGAGTTCTCCATGAGCTACAGTATCTCTTGTGCCATGCAGCACCTCCTCCTTATTACCCTCTGACTTTGAAGTTCCCTCTGCCACCCCTGCAGACCAAGCCTTCCCAAATGCACTCAATAGAAATAGTAAATAATGATTTAGTTACTTTGTTCCATGAAGCTGTGAATTCACCATATCTCACCCAAATCCATTCTTTGCTTAAGCTGAAAGTTTTAACTCCAGAACATAAAACAAGGTGTCATGGCTCACAAATCTGAAAAAGAATTGAAATATCTAGCATCACAGATTGTATCTTTGTTAATTAATGTTCAAGTTCCCGTTGTTTTGACAACTTTTTTTCTTTTTAATGATCCAGAAGACAAACATTGCTGAATATTGAGAAGGTGATTAAATACATTACTGTCCCTGGCTGTCAGCCCTAGATGGCTTTGTCAAGTTACTATTGTCAAGTTACTATTTCTGATGGAGGGATTGTAAAAAAAACAAAAAGTAAGATAGCTCCACAGTCCCATCAGGTCATGTTACAGATTTTTATTTTTAACTGATGGAGTTCAATATGCACAACATCCTCTGAAGTGAAAGGTATGATGTAAGGATTATAACTTCCATTGCGTTATCCCTGCTCTGTGGGTCTTGCTCTAAGACTTGGTCTTAGTGCACTTATGACTTGAAGTCATTGTACAGTGACTATCTTGCAATGGTTTAAAAGCTATTGAAGATCTAAATATTGCATGTAAACAAAATCTTTTTTCAGTAATTTCTGTTTCAATAATTCTCTGCAGTTTTCCAGGAGTCTCACTGTGAAAATTTAAACTTGTCTACACGATGTCTACACCAAGATATTCATAATATTTTTTCATACAGATAGTTAATACAGAGTGTGTATTTATTGCAGAGACAAAGAATATCATATACAGTCTAATAGAATATCTCACAGGTCAAAATAAAGTTTGAGTATATGCTGGGAAATTCTGTTGCCTAGACAAACCTACAGAAACTTCCTAATCCAACTTGATCCCTCTTTGAAGCAGCAGTCTTCCTATGCAGATGGTGAAAGGAGACTGATCACAGTAATAGGGATAATGAGTGTGGAAACCTGGGAGGGATGAATTGGTGACTACACGACTTTTCTCAGATCTCTCAGAAAGCCTGTGGCTGAGCTTGGATTTGGTATAGATAATGCAACTATAATTAAATCATATTCCCTACAGCATGTGGAAGGATTATTGACAGCTGAACATCACTGCAGTTGTTTTTTGAGTGAGTAGGTAAGCATTGTCTTGTCCTTCTAAACAGAAGGAAAACTAGAGCTGTAAGAAAAAAGAGTTAAATCAAAGCTACATGAAAACAAATTTCTCCATTTTGTGCTAGTTTTGCATCGTGCAATCAGTGAAGGAAAAAAAAAAGAGAGAGGAGAGGGAAAAGCTAAGAAGTTAGATCCTTTTTTTTTTCCTGAAATATTTGAGTTTTAAGATGAAAATCGACAAACCTACACTGAGACCATCTGCTCAGTGGGCTGGAGAAAATTTTAGAAGGTTGGTAGATTATTTATCTAATTTTGTCACAAACAGCAAGCAAGTAAGGTAAGTGACAATAAAGGTGGAATGTAACAGTATTGAAGTGTGTGTTGTTACTCAGGGGTAATAAAAAAAGGAAAGGGAAGTGATATGAAGTATCAAAGCCAGAAATAAGCTATTCTAGAAAGGATGGTACATTATATGCTAAACTTTTGCAATGGTATTAATTGAAAGCCCTCTTGGCATCTGTCATTTTCTCACAACAGATTTCCTCTGTCAATCATTATATTTAAAGTTCTTTAATTACAAGACTTAATCAGACTAGCAACAGCAACACCGAATAGTTTCCTACTTATAGATTACATCGTTGTATAACAGGATTATGATTAAGTGACACTAATAGGTATTTCACAGGGCTGCTGTAAACAAGTAATATTTGGTACTTCAGAAATTAAACAGTGGTAGAGATAATTTTTAAATAAAAAAGGAATTATCATTGCATCAAAATGAATTAGCATTACTAGTATACTATACATGTTAGAGAAAAAGGTAATATCTAGTCAGAGCACTTGCTGTATTGGCAAATACAGAAACTATTACACACACAAAAATAGTTAAGAAATGGTATTAGATATCAGAAAAAGAAGATATTTGAAAATTCTAAATGAAAATTTTTGCCTTTGGTAAATACTGATTGGCTTAAAATACTGTTTCATCAAATTTGTTTTTAAGGTATTGCTCAACTACTCTGCTTGAAAAAAGCAAGTTTTCTTTTGAATGTCTTTTAAATTCAAATATTAAAATGAGGTATTTTAACAACTTTATAAAAAAAATTCTGATGTGTTCAAAGCAAAACATTTGATAATATACCTTACTAAGCAATAGCGTGATTATCTATTTTTTTATTTTCTGCTATACTAAAGTTGATGGAATATGAATAGACAGATGTACTGGTTTATCCAAAAAGAGAGTAGATGCTTTATAAAATAATGGCTTTTATTTCAAATAGTAATAGCCTGAAACATTTGTATATTCAACATACAAAGACAAATATGCTAACAGAAATACCAGCGCTAGTTATTAACTGTTCCAAGAATTCTGTTCATTTTTCAAGCTGTAATCCTAAGGAAAATTTCTTTCATATGTTGTTGAATGTTAATAAAGGGAAACATAACTTCAGTGTGTCTACAGCACTATGAATGTATGACAGGTTTAAAATACATAATAATGTAAAATATTCAATAATAGAATATATGCACATTAATGCATAATATAACCTGCATAATACTTTCTTTCTCAGAGAGTCAAATTTTAAGCAGCTGTATGTCACATACGGATGTTGGGCAGGTTGTTTGCTGGTTTGTTTTTAAAAAATGAAACACTAAAACTGAAGCTAATTTCTCCAAGCATAGGAATTTTAGGATGCACGTACTGTCAGACAATTTCAAAATGTTCAAGGAAATCATGTGTTTTCCTCAGAAGCTTGTAGAATAGTTATTGCATTGCACTGTTTTGGTTTGTATTAAAGTTTTCATTTAGAGCTTTCAAAATAATGCACCAAAAATTAAATACTCCATCTGTAAAATTAAAGTTTTTCTTCAATAGTACACAAAAACACTATTCCTGTTGACATCCCACTTTGGATAATTGGCAAAAGCTTCTCAGTCTCAAAATACGCTATATTTTATTTGCCATCTCTTTTGATAGCTAGAGTTAATTCATTTAGAGATTGATGTGAAGATTAACTTCCCACAGTGAAATTTTCAAATGACTGATTTCCAGACCACTTATGATGAAACAACTCCAGAAACAAAATTATTCACAGGGATAAGTCATTAGAAAATAAATATAGTCTGAACTAAAACCACTTTTATGTTGGTGCCGAAAACAAATACCACGGAGGCTGAAGGTCAAGACTAAATTTAATTATTACAAAAACAAATTATAAGAAAATATGAAGTCTTTGGAAAATTATTTTGCTCTATATACATAGAGAGAGAGAGAGAGAGAGCGCAAGCGCAATGTTAGTTGCATCAGTCTGTCTTGTCCATCTGCTTTCCCCAAATGTATGCAGCATATATTAAATTTTAATGTTCATTTTTAGAGAGGAGATACTTGAAATGGTGGTATTCAAGTTCAATTGGTGGAATGCTGAGGGAAATTTTTCAATAGGAGTGTTGGCTGGTACCACTATAATAAATCAACAGAACACTTTAGTCAACACTTCATTTGTTGAGAAGAAGAATCAAGCACACACTTTTCTTCTTCTTGTCATGAGGAATAAATATCCCATTTATTTCCTGGGCATTTCAAGAGGTGCCAGACACCTGTACTGTTTAGATCGAACATTAGTCATTTCAGCTCCTGTGTGTCTTTTATTTACAGCATCTTCCTCTTTTCAGTTCAAATCACTAATACCATTACCTGCAACAAAAGGTATCAAGAGTTGGCCTGACAGTATTCTGTTTCCTATGTAATCAGCAAAATATTTGGATTTTTAAATTATTTATCATTTATACTACAGTCCATTTTTCTCACAATCTGTCGCTCACAGCAGTGATTTTTTTCCCTATGGATTAAGAAGAAAATAATCTTTAAGCAATATTGCTAAATTAATTTTTTTGTATATATGTTACTGACAAGGCCACACTGTCTCATCTTTATAAAACAATATCTAATAAAAATAGAAGGAAAAAAATGAGCTTCACTCTTTGCATACTGTATAACTGTAACTTTTCTGCCAACACTTGATTGGCAGCAATGAGAACAATTTCATATAATTTCAATAGCTCACAAAGCATTGGTTCAAGAATATCCAGAGATATCAGAGGCTTAAGCTATACCTTGTAATGCTCAGCCTTCTCCTACTGTAAATATAGGCCAGTTATATAAGCAAACAGTATTCTTGGAGGAGAGAATTAAAAATTATTTAAAGGTAGACAACCAAGGTTACAGACATATCAAATTCCTAAAATATAATTATCGTTAACAGCCTTCTCCTTTGATGAGGCAACTGGGAGGCTAGCAGGTTGCTTGCAGATTCGCTGACACCTGACTTACATATTGTGGTTTTCAAGTTTTGCCCCAGTAGCTGTGGATAATTGTGTTGCGTACTGCTCCCTCTTTGCTACCTATTCCCATGCTACCACTCCACCAGCAGCATCTGTTGCTTCCAGCTTTTAGGCAGACTACCTTTAGCAAAGGGCACAGAAAATCCTACATAACAGAAATTCTTAAATACCTTTTCACTCTTCATAGTATATTCATAACTTTTTGGTAAAGTCTCCTTAGTTCCTTCAGACAAAAACTTTTACATTCTAGCTCTGGATCCTTTTGCCCAAGATTGGAGAGACTGCTCACTCAAGGCCCAGAAAGAAACAGTGAGAACAGACTGCTGTGTACTATGATCTTCATAAAATACACATATTTTTAGGAGAGAAATTCTTCACAGAATCACAGAATGTTAGGGGTTGGAAGGAACCTCAAGAGATCAATGAGTCCAACCTTCCTGCCAGGCCAGGATCACCTAAAGTTGGTCACACAAGAACATGTCCAGGCAGATTTTTAATATCTCTAGAGAAGGAGATTACACAACCTCACTGGACAGACTGTGCCAGTGTTCTGTCACTCTCACAGTGAAAAAGCTTTTTCTTCTATTTCTGTGCAACCTCCTATGGTCTATATTGCACCTGATACCACTAGTCCTGTCATTAAAAATCACTGAGAAGAGCCTGGCTCCATCCTCCTGGCACTTTCCCTTTAAATATTTATAAACATTTATGAGGTTACCCCTCATTCTCCTTTTCTCCAAGCAGAAGAGACACAGCTCCCTCAGCCTTTCCTTATAAGAGTGATGTTCCACTCCCTTCATCATTTTTGTTGCTCTGTGTTGGACTCTTTCAAGCCATTCCCTGTCTTTCTTGAACAGAGGTGCCCAGAACTGGACACAATATTCCAGATGCTGCCTCACCAGTGCAGTGTAGAGGGGGAGGAGAACCTCTCTCGACCTCCTAACCACCCGCCTTCTAATGCACTCCAGGAAGCCATTGGCCCTCTTGGCCAGAAGGACACATTGCTGGCTCATGGTCATACTTCCATCCACCAGGACCTTCAGGTCTCTAATAAGCCAGTTCCCAACCTTTACTAGTATATAGGGTTGTCCTTTCCCAGGTGCAAGACCCTACACTTGCCCTTGTTATATTTCATTAAATTTCTCCCTTCATAACTCTCTAGCCTGTGTAGGTCTCACTGAATGGCAGCACAGCTTTCTGGGGTGTTAGCCACTCCACCCAACTTTCTGTCATCAACAAACTTGCTGACAGTGCACTCTGTTCCCTCATCCAGGTCACTGATGAATATATTGAATAGCACTGGTCCCAGCACCAACGCCTGAGGGACTCCACTAGATGCAGACCTCCAGCCACACTCTGTCCCATTGGCCACAACTCTCTGACTTCTTTCTATTAACCAGTTCACTATTCACCTCATTACCTGACCATTCAGACCACATTTTCTCAGTTTAGCTGCAAGGATGGTATGAGAGACAATGGTGTTAAATGCTTTATTGAAATCTAAATAAATGACATTAACTACACTACCACCATCTATCCACCTGGTGATGTCTTTATAAGGGCAATCAGGTTAGTTAAACATGATTTCTCCTTGGTAAGACAATGTTGACTGCTCCTAATGACATTCTTTCCCTTGGTATGTCTAGAGACAGCACCAAGGATAAGTTGTTCCATCACCTTTCCAGGTATGGAGGTGAGGCTGACTGGTCTATAGTTACCAGGGCCCTCCCTCTTACCCTCTCTGAAGACCGGAGTGATATTTGCTTTCCTCCAGTCCTCAGGTGACTCTCGTGTTCCTCACAACCTATGAAAGATGATGGACAGAGGCCTAGAAATCACTCCTGCCAGCTCCCTCAGCAACCATGGGTGAATCCCATCAAGACCCTTAGATTTATGGATGTCCACATTGCTTGATTAATCCCTAACCCAGTACTCATCAACCAAGGCAGACTCTTCCTTCATTTCAACTTCCTCTGAGGCCTCAGGGATCTGGGGCTTCTAAGGACAGTCTCCAGATGTATAGACAGAGACATAGAAAACATTCTGCACTCTTTATATCCTCTGTCACTAGGATATCCACCTCATTCAGCAGTGGACCTATATTGCTTGTAGTGCTACTTTTCAATAGCAGCTTAGCTTGCTGATTCCTGTAACCTATTTTTAAGTACATACAGAATGAATTTAGGAAGAGTTCTGGCATCCAAAATCTCTCAAAAGTAGCTATGCAATTAACTACATTTTGTTTTTATGTGTGAGGGAACAGAATATGAAACTTTATTACTGCCTTGCTTTCACAGAGGGATGAAGAATGCAATTCATTGTATTATATTAATGAAGACTCAATGTACACCAGAGGACTGTGGAAAAATAAAAGGAAGCTTTTAAAATTTCATAATTAATTATAATGATATGGGCTGATGAGAAAGCTGTAAAAGAAAAACAACAGGGATAGCAGAATGGATAGTGCATCTGAAAGTCACAGGCAGACCTAAAAGCAAACGATAATATTGATTCAGATCAGAATATCCCATGACTGTCTCTAGTTTTTCTATGTAGATAGCTCTTTAAAGTACAAAAAAAATATAAACCTGAAAGTCAGCATGGCAAAAATTAGATGTACTTTGGAAAAAAATGGTAGAAAGCCTTTTCTCTTTCTCACACATTTGAGGACTCTCAGAAAAGAAAAAATAGAAGATGGAGGATTGAAATATTCAGAAAGATTGATAAGAGGCTGTCTTAGTTTCCTTGAGACTCTCTTCTTTGTTTGTGTTCCATTAGGCTTACTGTGTCCTTAGTTGATGAGTCAGAACAACTTGAAACTACTCAACCAACCATAAGAAACAGCCTAACACTGTTCCTCTGTTGTCTTTTCTCATATATGAATGTTCCTCCCCATCTCTCACTGTCATTTGTCTTCTAGCTCCTTTTTAGCAGCTTCTGAGACTCTACTGAATGGAGAAATGACCTAACTAGTTTTTGTTGAGAACCAGGAAGGTCAGCCAGACCATATCACAAACCAGGGAAATGAGCCAGAGATGAGTTGGCAGAACAAGAACTGTCAGCAGCAATTGTCTTACACCACTGGAATTTGTCTCACATTTAATACTTCTGTCCCTGTGTGTTGCATTAAAAATGATACTTTATATATGGAGAAAAGGTGCTTTTAATTACGATTCTCTTTCTTAGAAATAGCCTTGAATTGAATTTAGGCGTGATTTGCCTCTCCTTCTCTCTCCCCCTCTCCTTGCCCCTCTTCATCCCCCTGTCCCTCCTCTCCCTTCCTCTTTTTTCTTTATAACTACTTTATTTTAAAACACTCTCAGATTCTTTTTATATAGTTTTAGGGGTTTTTTTAATTTATTTTTTGTATTGTGAATAATTGTCCAAATTTTACTAGTTTACAGCTATGTTTTTCAGATTGTTCTGTGAAATGTATTCAGAACTTGAATATTTGTTTAATGTTGAGCCACTGTATGATACTTTGATCCTTTGTCTCCTTGAACACATTTTTTGCCTTAAATAAACATGACACAATTTAATCTCATATGTATTTTGATCATTGATTGAATGTCTGACACAGACTTCACCTTATTCATCACATCCAAGGCAAAAGAGGTGGCTGTTAACATCTAGCCTAGCTGCCATAATTGCTTTGTTTCACATTCTATCAGTTGTTTATTACCCTGCTTTTTCTTCAGCCTCATCCCTCCTGAAAATCACCTGATTTTTTTCTCTCAATAAGCTTGCAAGGATTTCAGTAACCTCAGGCCTCTACAAATTACTTAGAAGTAAGGCCTGTTCATTTCACTAATGCACAAAGTTTCAGTACAAGCACTGTTCCGTTCCACCTGGATGTTAGGAAACCTCAAATATTTGTGCATGGTTCTGTACATATATCTACTGATATTTCTTTTTGTTTCTTTATTTTTGAAGCAAAATAGATCACTCATTCATGATATCCTTTGCCATTACTGTTAATACTATCCAGTCTTTGCTCTGTTTCCAGAGTGCTTAGAAAGTTGTAGGTGGAAACACATTTTCTATCTTAACACATAAAATGTTGGCTAAGCTCTAGAAATTGATCTAGTTTTCATTTGAGATAACTAGAGAAAAGATACCTGCTTTCAATACCCATCAATACCACTTCTCTTAGCTTGCTGGAGTGAATCACCTTCTGCATGTGCTTACATCCTCTATTAGCCATATCTGTAACCTCAATAACTAGCTTAGACTGATAGTCACTCTGAATAGCAAAACTTCATTGGACAAGTCACAGATTCTAATTTTGCACCTTGTTGCTCTCATAATTATTTCCTCTCAACAAAGATGTTGGTTTTGTTAGAATCTTAAAGAAAGCTTATTTGCAACAAATTTATCCCTTCCTTTTTCTTAGGAAAAAAATCTAACAGCAAACACACACAAAAAAATAGTAATGTAGTCTTAATGAAAAAGATACTGCATTTGCAATTACATTTATTGCAAGTTGAAATCCTCTGGCTCTGAACTTTTCTTACCAAATTTAAGATAATTAAAATTCATTAGAATTAAAACAAAAAAAGCACACAAAATCCACCATGCTAAGTATCCATTGTGTTATGCTGGGAGTAGCACCAAACTTTCTTCCCAAAGTAGCTGGTTTAGGTTTAGTTTTCATTCTGCTGACAGTGTTTCTGCTGATTGTCAGGAAGTTTTGTATAATAACCACAATAAGCACCTGCAGGAACCTACAGATATTTTTGACAGTAGCGGAATCTCAGATCTTCCTGTGTACTATTTAGCTGCCTCATTATCAGATTTTAGAGGAGCTTTATTTACCCTGATGGAACTAAGGCATGGAACATGTTATCTTCCTGTGGCTGCAGCTGAACCAAGGTAGAAAGTGGCTCCTTCTGCCCCATGACACCAGCTTTTCTCCTCTTTTTTGCAAAAGGTTATCTTTACATACACTATTTAAATCTTCTACAAAGTATCTATTTTATACCTGGTTCTGTCAAAAGCTCTGCTGTTGAAAGTCTTCTGTTAGAGCCCAGATCATCTTGGATTTGTAAACTCTGAGGTGTTCAGTTAACATAGCAGATCTAAGAAGACAGTGATTCATAACTGGGTGCAAGCAGAGGTCAATGCTATTTCATTCTGGTGCAACAGAAAGCAGAGAAATATAATTGATTGCAGTCTAGGCCCAATATTATAAAAAAAAAAAAAAAGAGATCTTCCTACCACAAACCATTTATTTTTCATTACAATAAAGCTTACAGCCATGGAAGCCTGATGGTAAAATCTAACTGTAAAGATCCAAGTGTCCATCCCTTCAGGTTACTAGTAAGAAGATAATGCTAATTATCTTTACAGTTTTGTATAAAATACATAATAAAATAAAATAAATAATAAAATAAATAAATTTTTAATAATGCAAGTGGAAATATAAGGGGAGAAAATCTCAGTCTAGACCAAATAATGTTTTTAGAGCACAGAATATAAGCATAAATTTGTACAGATCTCTTCTTCTTTGCTTCTAAATAACTCAATCAAATCAACCAACAATCCCTCCCCAAAACCAGTGAAAGGGATTTTGAACAAAAAAATAAATTAAGCAAACTGAAAATTTTTTAACTAGCTAATATTAAAAATGTTTTCATGTACAAAATGGAAATATTTGTATTCACAAAGAGAGGCAAGAGTATTCTCACCATTTCAAATAGATTTTGTGAGATTTTAAAAAAAAATCAACTTCAAATACATGTGTGCTTGGTTGAGACCAAGGGCCTTGAAGCAAACTTTTTCTTTTTCCCTGGTGGGTGCTTTGACCTGCCTGATGGCTGTGTTTTTTCCAATGAAATTCTGACAGTTGTGACATCTATCTTGATGCACAGCAGTGAATTGTTGCAGGGTGAAAAAACTTTTCTTGCTCAATTCTACTTGAGCTTCTTTGATAAAACAGATTTATTTCAGGGTACCGGAACACAGAACTTTTTAAGATCAGATTCCATTAGAGTATCTTGGTCTGACCATTCCAGAGCGGTAGTCAAAAATAGAAACAAAAAGTTCTAAAGATGAAAATATAAGGACATTTCCAAATATCAACTGTTTAATTTAGTTTAATTCAAGGAATGGACAAGAGTTAGGTTAACTCCTGATTTATTGAAGTCTATCCACTCATTTTTTTAGTCAAAATAGTGATGATATCAGAAAATGCTATACTGCCTTGCATTACAAAATAAAATAATTGTCTAAAAATTTAGTATTATTTAAAATTCTTGGAGAACTACTTCTAAATTTACTATAAAATCAATACAGCTAAATCATTAGCATATACACATTCCACTGGTTCTGGACAATAAAAGAATAAATACATCTTTGTTTATATACAAGGTAGTTAATATCACTGTAGAACAATATAGTAAATAATAACCATAATAACTCTACCTCATTATAATTTTCTCTTCAAACTGTTATAGTTCCCTGATGAAAATCAAGTGATGTAACATTGGATTGAGCTGTTAATCTTAATAGTACACTTCTTAGAATCCATAACCTTAGAAATAATCTAACCAATAAACACATGCAGATAAAATACAAGATATCCTTATCTCTAGTAAGGAAATTTTAATTACTTTGCACTTGTCAAGGTACTAATGAGTAAAGAACCTTTAAATCAATGTTATAAAAACATTGATTTAAAGGTTCTTTACTCATTAGTAACTATTGTTACGTATAGTGTTTTCATTAGAGTACCACAAAAAGCTCATGTCATCTATGCTCCATTATTCAGGGTACAATGTCATGGGTCAACAGATGCAGAAATAACAAAAGACAAGGTTTTTTAATATATATTTTTTATTACTGGTCTATGTACTTATCCATTTTTAATATGTACTGGAAGGAATCTTTTTTCTCTTATTATCTGTCCATGAAATTGAGACTTTCCAGGAAAGCTCCTATATTGGGATAATTGGGATTCTGTGATTCTGATGTCCTCCAGAAATCTTTGTGACTGCTTGCATTTACTGTGCCCTTCCAGCAGAAATCAGAGAGGGAAAATTTCCCCATGAGAGCTAGGGTTAGTGACAGAGAAACTTCTTGAAATTTTTTAGAGAAGCATCCACTTCACCCCATTCTAATAGTTGGCAATAAACTCCCGCAACAATTTCACTGCTACTGGTTTCTTCTCTGATCCTGACTCCTGCAGGAATAGTAAGAATAATCTTCTTTTGTTGTTATGTATGGACGGTATTCCTAGATATAATGTTTCTAAAATCATGTCATTGTCACAGCTTCACATAGCTTTTCACAGCTTTACATAGGAGATATACATAATATTGGCACTGGAATGGGCTGCTCAGGGAGGTGGTGGATTATCCATCCCTGGAGGGTGAAGAAGAAGAAGAGACTGACGTGGCACTCAGTTCCATGGTCTGGTAACCACGTCAGCAGTGAATCAAGGGTTGGACTTGATGATCTCAGAAGTCCTTTCCAACTCAGCTGATTCTATGATTCTATGATTTATTGCACTATGTTCTGTCATGGTAAATTCTTTGGAGAGAAGCCATAAACCCACATTTACACATCCATGAGACTCATACAATTTCATATACAAACTGCTTGTACTTCTTGAACTGCAGCCAAATTCAGTCCTCCTACCAAGTAACTTGCTTAGAAACTATCCACCTAATAATAACTCAAAAAAAAATATTGCAAATGAGTGCAATAGCAGGACAGAGAAGTGAACCTGTATTATGAAATGGGACGTTGACTAAATATGTATGTGGGGCAATAAATCTTTCCCAAATATCAGAAAATTGTCTGAGGTAGGCCACCATTTGTATTTCTTTTTTTCCCTAAAATATATTAGTATGCAAATCATTACCTAGACTAAATATGTGATACTTCTGCTTTTATTCCAAGATATATGAAACATTTATGTGTGCTGTTTGCAAATTTTCAACCTTTCCAATCTTTGAGTAGCTTTTCCAGTGATCTTTGTTACTTTGTTCACTTAGAAATGCTGTTATTCAATCAGTGTTTAGGGGAAAAAAAAACAAATAAAGAAAACCAAAAATCAGTGCATGAAGTACGTCCAGCTTCTTTTCATACTCCCAGAGAGACTTTCAAGAACTTGAACAATGGTTACCAGCTGCTACCTTAATGAATTGTACAAAATTTTGTAGAATAAACAGTAGTTTCATGACAAAATTTGTATAGCAGTTAACATTATTTATCTTGTCAAATCCAGGAAGCTGGGTGCCACTTCTGCCAGGATTCTTGCAGTTTTCATCTGTTACTTTGGCTCCATTTCAGTTAATCCTTTTGTTTTAGTCAGATTCTAAGGGGGAGCGTTTTGGAAAACAAGGAAGTAAAGAGAGATGAACAAGCTTTTCTGGCTAAAGAAGTCTTCCAGATGATCCAGCTGAGGCAACTGAGTGTGACTCAGTACATACAGCTTCAAAAAGCAGTAGAAAACACAATGCAGACCACATCTGACATGCTTATATCAATAAAAGTATTACTATGGGTCAAGGAAATACTGCATCTTACATCCCAGATCAAATACGTGGTATGTGGTATTTTTCTCAGCTGATTTTGAGTAGCTTATCTGTTTTCTTTACATTTTTTTTTTCTTCCGAATCTGGAAAGTTTAGATAATATATTACTGTATGCATTCATTTAGGTTCCTTATATAGCTTTCATTTTGCCATGTATTTTTGAGCTCTAATCTAAAAAAGTCTGCTTATCTAACATCTATATGTGTCATTATTTTATAAGACCATTTAGTGATACAAATCTCTGTACTGCTCTACATTTCCAAGTTATTTTGGATCTCTATGACAGTTTTAATCACATTTGGGAAAGAGCTAGAAGTGTTTAATTTAATTAAGTTCCTAAGAGTTCTGTGATAAATGACACCATGGTATATAGAGAAATACCAATCTGTGCTTTCAGAGAATGAAAAGGAAGCAGAAATTATTTTTTTATATAAACCTTATAAAAACATCAGACTTAACCTGTCTGCATGCACATAGAACCTGATGTCTGGTCTAAATATCTCTCTTTCCCAGAAGTGTCAAAGGAAATACAGTAAAAACATAGTTATTTCTGTAGAAGATTTGGGAACAAAAGGGTACATGTACAGAGAGTACCACACTTCATTATTATGCTGTTTGTGTAGCAATATGTTTTATATTAAAATTCTCTGATCTTTCACTGCCTCACAATGAGGTTCTTGCTTAAGGTTTACTGGCTTCTGAAAAAAAAAAAAAAAAAAAAAAAAAAAGGCATGCTTTGGCTTAAGTTATTTTAGTTTATTAGTGTCCTGATAGAATTGTCTGATATTATCTTTAGACAATTCTCCATCATATCTGAAAAGTCATGGTAGTCAGGAAAAGTCCCCAGTGACTGAAATGAAGGAAATCTCACACCCCTTATTAAAAATGAGGACTCAGGGAACTATGGAATATATTCAGACTCACCTCTGTGCCTGCTAAGAACAGATGTTTTCCTGCAAGACGTGTCAAAACATACAGAAGACAGGTGAGTAGAGACAGCCAACATGGCTTCACCAAGGACAAATCACAGAATCACAGAATTATAATGGTTAGACAAGACGTCTAAGATCATGATATCCAACCATCAACATGCCACCCCCACAAAAAAAAAAAAAAAAAAAAGAAAAAAAATATCTCTATGTATATCACCAGAGCCACTAGAGCATGTCTAGAACAGAAAGAGTTCAGAGACTTAATTCAGACCTGTCTTTATCACCTCCTTCTGCCTTTAAGACTTTCACAATCATAAATGCACAGTAACCCCAGAAAAGTAGAACATTTATATGAATATCTTTAAACGTGTTGTACACATTTCACAGAATCATTGAATTTCAGGTTAGAATGGACCTCAAGGATCCAACCCTTCTAATATTATTGTTTATATGATATGTCTCATATGTCGAGCTGAGACTTAAAACTTTCCAAAGTGGGGGAATCCATCACTTCCCCTGGGAGACTATTCCAGTGTCTGACTGTTCTCATAGTGAAAAATTTTCCTCTTGTGTTCAAATGTAGTGTCTCCAGGAGCAACTTGTGCCTATTGCCTCTTTGGTTGTCCATGTGACTCCTTGTAAAAAGGGAGTCTCCACCTTTTTTGTAGCCACCCTTTAAGTACTGGAACATTGCAATAAGGCCTTCTCTTCTCAAGGATGAATAGACCCATAACTTTTCATATATCAACTGGGAATATCATATTACTGTGACAAAGAAGTCTGGGAAATTCCTGAAGTATGTTGAAGATAAGTTAATATAAGAAATACTTGGTGAGACAAGAAGAAAAGATGCTGTCCTAGGCCTTTTATTTGTAATTTGCATGTGTAAGGAGAAAACATGAAAAGTCAAAGCTCAATGAGAGTTGAAACTGGCCAGTTTCATTTCATTCAACAATAAAAAGGTGGGTTTTTTTTTTATAATATATTAATAAGAAAAGGAGATCTAAAGGAAAAAATAGACCAACACTTGATAAACATGATCACCTGAGTACTACAGGTAAGAAAAAAGTGGAGGCACTTGATGCTTTTTTTTATGTGTTTGTGCTTGTCAGTCTTTAGTATTAAAGGCAAGATCTTGCCTGGTACTTTAAGTTGGAGAACCATGCCTGGAGGAGGGGTGACTTTCCAATTGCAGACACTGCAATTGTAAGGGACCAGTTGTATGAGCTAAATGTTCATGAGTCCATGGGCCCTGGTGGTGTTTTTCCCAGAGTACTGAAGGAGCCAGTGGATGTTACAGTAGGACTCCTCTAGATCATTTGCCAAAGGTCTCGAGAGTTTAAAGAGGTTTCTGCTGACTGGAAGCTGTCCAATATTGTTCCAGTTTACAAGAAAGATGTAAGAGAAGACCAAAGGAACTACACACCTGTTGGTCTAAACTCAGTTCCTGCAAAAAATTATGGAGAAGATGCTATTGAAAGGCATTTAAAGAATAATGCACTGTTTAGGCATAGTCAACAGAGAAAGCTCTAACTACTTGATATTCTTCCATGACAAAATCACCCACCCAGTGGATGAAAGAAGTTGGATGTAGTTTTTCTGAATGTACACCCTTCTGATCATCTCCCTCATGCAACCAGAGGGGAGTGAGGAAGAAATTCTATTGTGATCAGCTTCCTATTAGCATTAAATCATGACACTGAGTTTTTGTGAGGTTAGTTTTCTTTCCTGCTGAAGCACACTGTTCACTCATGTTGAGCCTGTTGTCCAAGACACCCACATCGTTTTTCACAAGGCTACTCTCTAGCCAAAAGGATCCAAGTGGATCTGAACTTTACTCTGGGGTTATATGTTCCCAGGTGCAAGATCTTGCACTTCTCTACACTGTGCTTCATAAAGTGCCTGTTAGTCCACTTAACCAGTCTGTCCAAGTCATCTTGGAATAGAATCCTCCACATTTAATGCATAGTTTAGGACATTTCCATAAGACGTGGATTCCAATCTGCATTTAAATTTAGACATCCAGGATATTGTCCTCAGCTGTACCTCTTGACGAGTTGCCAAACTCCTATATTTTTAAATTAGTATTCAAAATAGTTTCAAAATATATTTTCTGTCATTTAAATCACAGCTGTAATATAGCATTGGTTATTCAGTATTTTTTGTATCTGGATTGTGCTTTCATAAATTCTCATTCTAACAGAAGAAAATACAGTGAAAAATGTATATTATGACATTAGGATGAGAGAAAACAGCCTCAGGCTGTACCTGATTAGATTGGATATTAAGAAAAACTTCTTCACTGAAAGTGTTATCAAGAATTGGAACACAGTGCCCAGAGAAGTGGTTGAGTGGTTGAGTCACCATTCCGGGAAGTATTTAAAAGACACTTTGAAGTGGCACTTAGGGACATGGCTTAATGGTGGACTTGGCAGAGTTAGGTTTGCAGTTGGACTCGACTTAAAGGTCTTTTCCAACCCAAATAAATCAATGATGCTTGTGTTCAGAGATACAGATATCTAAAAATAACAATAATATTTCTCTATTTCCATCTATACTCTAGTACTATTCACAGAACATGCCAGGAGTTTATTAACTCATAAAAGCATCAAGGAAGGTTTTTTTATATTTGTTTCAAAGCTTTCTGTGAACCAGTAATTTTACTTAAATAGGAAAGATGCTGGGACTTTAATAGATAGTTTAAGGCTGATTTCTCCAAGGGATTTCAAAATTAGGATGAAGTGCTAGCACATACAGATAAATGAGATGTGTTTTCCTCCAACGGGAGTGAAAGATAGACTATGTAATTGTTATTACAAATTTATTACATATTACAAATTGTTGATTTTTAGAGGAAAGATTGTTCATTTTTGCATTCAGACAAACAACATTTGGAAGAGGTTGCACGGTTTGGACAGACAGTTTTTCAAATAACTTTGGTTTCTTAATTTCCTTAGGGAATGCGACAACTAACATTCAATTCAACACAACCAGAGAGCAACTTGATTAACTGCAGTGTGTGAAAGAGATTTGTCTAAGTATCAATTTGCTGCCAACCTGTCTGCCATCTCCATAAATTATGTAAGCAATTGTGCAAGAGCAAATAGCGTTTATGCTGAATTTCTAGGATGTTATTTTATTTGATTATAATAAAAAGGCATTTTCCATGACTAACAACTTGCTTAAAATTGGCAGAGCTGGCCATTTTAGAGCATTTAGTTATGCAATGTTGCTCTTCAATATATTTTAGTCTGCTGAGAAACACAATCAGTAACTGAAGGCCACACAACTTCTGCACCTTGAGCACTTGACTATTTCACAATTAAAAAATATTGTCCTGAAAACCACATTGGATGGAAATTATGAAGCATAACTGAGTGGTTTAATTTATAAGATATTGTTATGCTACAAGAGGCTTCAGATGGAATGTACTTATGTGTTGCACTTACGTACCCTCTATAAGGAAAAATATAATGTAAAGAATTTCACAGCAAGGTATTGATTTTTGATTGTTGCTTTGTTGCTAGTGTAAGTGGTTTTGAATAAAAGGGGTCTCCTCCACTAACTATTAGTGGATTTGGATTTGGATTACCTTTGACAATTCCACAGAAAGGATATGAAATAAAATCTTTCATGTAAATTAAGTGCAGCTACATTGTAATAATAATAATAGTATAATCCAAATATACTGCAGGACTTTAGAAGATACAGTTCTGACAGTGGCTGAGGTTGGAGAATGTGAAGAAAAAAACCATGTTATCTCTATGTAAACAAATGTTCTATATATGTGAATATGAGAGAAGTTACTTCCCTACTTTTCGTATCTTTTACTCTCAGTGCATTACAAAGTATCGTATCTTTAATCTCATTCATTGCCTACACCCTGATTTAGATCTAGGTGCTGTTGTTATTGGATGTGGTGCCATATACAAATCACAGTTCTGGAAATGTCTACTGTCATTTGTAGCTAGGGGTCTTACATTTAAGTCTCAGTCTCCCACATCTACTTAGTAGTCTTTAACTCTATCAATGCCAACTGTGAAGTTTAGCTCAATCTTTAGCCTTAAATTAAGTATTCTCTTTCTTGCAAGACAGGCACGTTTTATGTTTTGTGCTCTGATAATTGCCTTTCATTATTTACTAAATTAAGAATGTAGTCTTGAAAATTTTGACAACTTTAGAGGAGGGGAATAGAACAAGTATTATTCTTATAATCTAGGAAACGTAAAATTTTCAGATTACATCAGACTGTTACTTGTATTATTTTTATTTTTTTTAAATTCAGATTACTGCTTCTCAAAAGTCACTTCTCCTCTCTCATGTACCAGAAATGGGAACAATATTAAGTAAGCCAGCTTCATTGCACTCTGCAGTGTCCTGACACATCTTGTTAATCTAGGTCTTCAGTGAAGTATTTTTATCCTAGATTTTGGAGCATAGACTCACATCAGGCGGTAGCTGAAAGCTTCTATCCACAGCTTTATGCCTGGTCTGATTATTTTTGTCTTCTATCAAAGTTCATTGTTAATTGCTTTTGTCAAAGAGGTTAAGGTAGAGACAGTTACACATCTATCACATCCAATCCTCTGATGAGTTATATGAAAGCTCTTTATAGGAAATTTATACCTTCCAGGTAGAAATTAATCATGATGAAAGACTTTTTTCTCTTTCTAACATAAAAAGAAGTACTCTAAACGGAAATGTATCTACACCAAGGAGTTTGTGAACTAGAAAAAACAAGATGGTTTATAATTTTTGAAAATACCATTGAAAAAGTAGTTTTAGAGAACATATGTTTAAACATTGCATTTTATTTCCTAACTCATTAGCTTATATGTCTGTTTTCAGACAGGATGTAGTTTCATACAGCTGCCAAATGCGATTTATGCTGATACTACTTTACTTTATTATTGAAATATTATATCAACATTGATATATTGCCTCTTAAAACTAAATGTTGAATCTTATCACAAAATTCTGTCTCAAACCTAACACGTAAGATAGTTTATATACATGCTATTGAAATAAAAAAATGAATAACTGAATATTACTTAGTTAATTGATGTAAACATTTTGAAAATATGAAATATGTCTCTCGAATCTGCATTTCTTCTGCTGTTTTAAAAATATGCCAAACATATTCTCAATTAACAGATTTTTACCCCAAACTTAACTAGCTTCTGTTTTGCATCATGCCTGACAGGCACCTAAAGATAAGACCACTAATCAGGTCACCTCCTGGTACATGGTCAAGACAAAGATACTAAAGTTAGCAACGTAACAAGGACTGAAAGATAATAATAAAGAAAAGAGAAGTTCTAGGGATGGCAAAATCTGTGTGTCATCTTTGGCAAGTCTGTGCGCCAGTGTTTTATGAAAAGACAGAACTAATTTTCTGTACAAAACTCAAAGAGAAAAGGAGAAGACACGGACTCTCTCTTCCCCCCACCCTTGTTTTTCCTTCCTCTTCTTAACAACTCTCTCCCTAAAGTGACTAATTTATGTAAAATCTCTCCTCTTTTAAGCTTGCTTTTTTTCCTTTTAAAGGTGGTGTTATTGTCTCCTTTCCCTGAAATAAATCTTTGTAATTTGCTTAAATAATTTGTGTGATGTCTATGAGTAGTGGCTGATCTATCAAAATATAAAATAATAGCTCAGATTGTACCAGTTAATAAAGTGTTACTCTCTGTTTCTAGTTACCACAAATCCACATCACACTTTATATATAAAACTACTGTATTTATCATCTTACTGCACTTCTTTACAGTAAATATTAAACCTGCTATTTTATTAGACCTCTGTGATGATTTTCTGTTCTCTTTACATTGCTGCTTTATTAATACCTTAAAATACTGAGCAGATTAAGTCAAGACATAGGATATACTAAGTATGTAAGATACTTTCTAGTAATATATCTCTTATTTTGTCAATGGCAACAACACTGTTCTTTTAAGCGTTGAAATCTTATGAGGGGTGGCAGTGGTAACTGGGTTGTTTTGCCTAGAGAAAAAGAAGCTGACCTGTATCTCTCCATTGGTCTCTTCTCCCAAGTAACAAGTGATAGAAGAGGAAATGGCCTCAGGCTGTGGCAGGGGACATTTAGATTGTATATTAGGAAAAAATTATTCAATTGAAATGGTTCTCAGGCATTGGAACAGGCTGCCCAGAAAAGAGGTTGAGACACTATCCCTGGAGGTATTTAAAAGACGTGGAGATGTGGAGATGAGAGATGTGCTTTAGTGGGGGACTTGGCAGTGCCAGGTTAGCAATTGGACTTGATGATCTTAAATGTCTTTTCCAACCAAAAACCTTCCATGATACTATCTCTACATTTCTGTCACAGGTAATGAGCATGGAATGCAAGGAGTCTGCAGTTTTATTCTTCAGCAAATCTCTAAGATTCTGATCCTCTTTTTCAGTCCTTTGACAGAGCCCTTATAAGTTCATCACACAAAATCAGAAAATACATCACTTTGAGTTTTTCTAGATAGAAGTATTCATCTTTCTATCTTGAACATGTTATTTCTGGTGACTGAAAAGACAATATAGAATATAGAAACACAACCAGAATTCTTCAAAAGAAAAAAAAATCAATAAAAAAATCTCACTAAAAGGCCAGCTGAGCTTTTATAAATCTTTTGCTGAATTGGGATGAGTTCATTGTATAATTAAAACTGAAAACAAAACTTTGGATGAAATTTCAAAGACAGTTTAGTCTGTCACATTGCACATGAAACTTTTAATAAAAATCATCATATTCAATACTGTATCAGATAGAATAAATACATGAGAGAATGAAATTTTGAATTTTGAAACAGATTTCTTACAGCTGTCTTAAAAATATATTTTATATAACAGTAGATAAAAATTCCCTAAGCATGAGCAACAAGGAATTTTAAATCTTTTAATGAAATCCTGAGAGTTACCTGCCCCTAAATAAGAAAAGCACAATAAAAAAAAATCAAAAAACACAAAACAAACAAACAAAAACAGGAAAAAAAAGAAAACTGAAACAAATATTTTAATTACCAAGCTTTGACACTAATGCTATTTGACTATTTATCTCTGCTCATACATTACACAAGCACAAAATTACAATTTCTTGTTATTGAAAGCGTACTGTTACCTGTCCCTTCTCAGCAGCAAAATAGCACCCTGTGCCTTGTTACTTGGCATATTTCAAGCACATTGTTAACCCATGTCCTCTTCAATCTGCAAAACCAAAATCTCTGAAACTAGAGGTTTTTGCTTTTTCAAACCATGCGTTAGGTATTTCAGTACCACAATTTAAATTTCAAAAATTATGAAGCCTCTACTGTCTATCTTACCGTATCCATGAATGATAACCTTCATCTAACAGTGGAATCTTGGAATATCTGAGCAGCAAACTCCATGATCTGATGAGAACCATAGGCAGACTCCAGCAACAAAGGAAAAATATCATCAGCTAAGACCAAAGGGAGAAGTTTAGACTAATAGTCACAAAATCCTAAATACAAGTGTAAGGGAAACTATTTCTCAGCTCTGTACTTACAGTGTTTATGCCACTTATATGAATGTTCTGCTGGGGTCCAAGAAATTGATGTTATTAATAACAGCAATTTCTTATTGAGTGTTCTACATAAAGAAATTATAAATATGTATGTACAGAGATATTGTTCCCATAGAAACCATAATTCAGCCACTTGTGAACATATATTAAAAGAATATGTTTATGCAAGGGACATGAGATATGGTTTCTCTGGGAACTATAACTTTGACTCTACTGACTTGTGTGTGCTAAATGTCAACTATTATTTTGCATTAATATATCTTCTACTTTATTGCATTGTATTTACTGAATAGCGTACGGCATGCTTGTATAATGAATGGATGTTTTGTAATATTTTTATGCAGAAGATAAGACATAAAGTGGCAATGAGAGCCTAAATTTCAAGTTTCCACTCATGAGGTTATTATTTCAGATGACATGTTTGGAGTTGAAAGATCATTTCTACTTACAGATCTGCACAACTGCAGCACTATAATCACTTTGCTTTAGGGAATTCCTCTAGTAAAAACATAAGACAACAAAATCAACATTGAAGCATTACATTTTTAGTTCTCATCTTCAATATAAACAGAAGAAATGTAATATATAAAATATAAAGAAAGATGCAGACGGCTAGAGAGGAACTCATCAAATATTCTTAACCAAGTGAGTTTAGCTTTTTTTGTCAGAAAATAAATAACAACATCAAATTTAAATAAAACTCCTGATACATTGCAATAACTAAACAAGATCTACAAGGCCTGTATACCTACCAAGTAGCCTTTCTCTTCACTACTTCTAGACTACATTACTTCAGTCTAAAAATTCATACTAAATTTGTCTTGCATGTTCAGTTCTATTATAAAATTAGGTAGTAGAAAGATATTAAACAATTAAAAGGAAAAAAATAAGAATTACTTTTCAGGTTGCTTCAGATGACTGAAATGTATTTTATTGCAGGATTTCTGAATAAGAACCTACATTTTTTTAAAATTTATTTCAGAGTAGGACACAAGTGCAAAAATAAGCTTCCTTCTGTTTTTTTGCCCCTCATATATGCTTACTCTAATGCAGTGGACAGATTAGCCTGTGGTTTCCAAGGGCTACTGTAAGCCCTCTTTTCAAATGCACAAAGATTTAGTGAGTGCTATTCCTTCTGTGGAAACAGTTTCTGATAAAAAAATTTTATGACTGGACTAAGTGTCAAGCCAATGATCTCACCATGGAAACTGCATTTTCTGATAATGGTGATTAAAGCAAATGTCACTCTCCACAAGGTGGGTGTGGTGCTGTCACATCTCACAAATTGAGCGCTGCTCTCCAGATGTGGGGGCCAAACAAAATATTACGTCCCACAGAGTGGACACAGGTAGGATTCCCCACCATGGGGGCTGACCCAGGAAGATTTGAACTGGACCCCCTTGCTTTCTAAACTCCCTCAGAGAGGAGCCTGGGTGCAGCTAAGCCCAATCCTCCTCCTCTAATTAGTCTCTTTAAACAACCCATTCGGCAAGATTATGTTCAGGATTTCTCTGAGTGGTACTCAGGAGTAAGGTTATTACCCAGGAGGTTTGTATAAAACACAGCTTTACTTAAAAGTGAGTAATATTATAAAGCATGTGAAATTACAACTGGCAGAATTAGAAATGATGGTACTTTCAAAACAATGTATTACAATTTAATAAAACTTAAGAAAGTGGTCAAAACAACAGTAAAATAATAAAACTTAACGAAGCAAAGGGAGTAAAACTTTACAAAATTAGAAGCCACATTACATTCATGTTAAGAGATAAGGTTAGAAACAGAGACTCAGAGAGAAAGAGAGAGAGAGAAAGATGAAGAAGAGATAGAAAAGGCATCACCACCCTTGGATCCAGCTATGATCTTGGTAGGAAGTTGTGGTCCTTGGATGGTGGGTGCGCATCCAGCATTTCGAGCGTGCCTCTTTTATGCCGCCTGGCACCATCTTTTCAGGGGGTGCTTTGGCATATCTTGCAAAGCTAAGTGTTCATTTGGACCCCTCCAGATGGGATGACACCGCAATAACCCTTATTTTTGCACATGCCCCCTCTCCAGTGGCTTTATCCAGGGCACACACAAGATGTCACTCTGCCTCCACTTTCCTCCAAGAGTGCAGCTTGTCTGCCCCTGTCCCTTATGGAATAAGGACAGTGTCCTGCCTGTCAGGGTGGCCATAAGACAGAGCTCCCCTTGCAAGGACAGTGTTTAGCTTATTGAGATTGTCACTAAAAGAGGGGCTGCTCTTGAGAGAATAGGACCCTATTTATCAGGGTGGTTCCCTAAATGAGGGTCTCTCCTTGAGAGAACAGAGCCCAGTGCTCTGGGCCTCCACCCAAATGCAGTGTCCTCTTTGTCAGGGTGGCTGTTTTGAGACAAATATTCTTTTTGGGATTCTACAGCAAAAAATGAAGCAACTATATTTTTACATCATTTTGCAGCATGACACTGGAAGATCGTCAATATGTTCACCCAGATGTTGGATTTCAAAAACACTTCTAAATCTAAATTGACAGGCCAACCATCTGCCAGGTGAACTGCACATTTGGGTACAACCCCAAGAACCTATGAAGGCAGACAGAAAGACCAGAATTCAACAACTCTTTCTTTTCCATATGCAAGTTCATGCTATACTGGCAGCAATCAAGTAGGAAAACCCCAGGTAATTCCTAGGTGTGGTGAATTGGCCTTGGTTAGCAGCAAGGCACCCACTTTTCCTAGGAGGAATTGGGTCAGGATGTGAAGAACAGCAATGAGAAAACTGCAGGATTGAAGCAAAACCAAGAATGTCACCCATCAATTACTCTCATGGGTAAAACAGTTAATACTTGAGGGATTTAGTTTCATGTACTTCCAATTAACATAAGCTAAACATTTGATTACTGGTTCTAGTGTGGGGGGAGTGGGGGTGGAAAGGGATTTTACTGGTATTGGTTTGGATCATTTTCTTCATAGTATCTCACGTGGCACAGTGTTTTAGACTTGTGACCTATAAAATAACATACTGAAGGTTTAGCTACTGTTGGACATTGCTCACCAATTTTTGAGGCTTTCTTTGTTTTTCATGCTGCTATCAGGGTGGGCAAGATATTGGGAGGGTCTAAAGTTGTGACAGCTGACCCCAAGTGACCAAAGGATTCTCCCATCCATATGACACTGTGATCAGCAATAAAAGCTGTGCAAAAGAGGAAAGGGGGGATATTTAGAGTTATGGTATGTGTCTTCTCAATGTAAGCACTACTAACAGTGAAGCCCTGTTTTCCTAGAAACAGATATATATCTGCCTGTCAGTGGGGCATAGTGAATGAATCCTATTCTTGCTTTACTCATGTATAGAGCTTTCCTTAATCTATTAAGTTGCCTTTATCTCAGCCCTCAAGTTTGTTTGTTTTTTTTTTAACTTTTACCCACCTGGTTGTCTTTACCAATCCTACTGAGTGAAAGTGAGCAAGCAGATGTGTTGGTCCTAGTTGCCTACTCAGGTTAATCAACAACAGGAGACAAACATTTAAATGCTTATGGAAAGATAAATTTCCTTTATCTTTCCCAGGCTAAACTTCACTCCCAGACTCCCTTCTCTTTAAACATCTCTCCTCGCCTCTTCTTAGACAGCATTCCTTCATTTCAGACACCTCCCCTCCTATTGTCATTGCAGGTTACGCTCAGTCCCCAACAGTGAAGCAACAAGTGGCACTGGATGTTAGGGTCAGTACATAGCTGTTACTTTCTGCCACTCCTTGTTTCTCACTTGTTTCTGCTCTTTATGTCTTGCTTTTTTCTTATGCTCTGGAGTGGTTCCTTCACATGACCCAGTTCCCTCTTGAAGTTTTCCCTGCTGTCACGTGTTAACCCATGGAACTGTTTCTAGAGGGATATAGTTCCCTGTCTCTCTTGAAAAGGGCATCCCAGAACTGGAATCAGTAGCCCAGAATGGGATGCTTTCTTTATTGCGTTGTCACAGAGATGCCACAAAATCCTACAACTGGTCATTGCTGAGCTGGCTGGAACTGGTTGTGACTGGCTGTGGCTCTGACTCTCTCCTACAGATCTCAACCCTGCATACCCTCTGCTGCTTCCCCGTAAAAAAACATCCTTTGCCATTTATACATAATACACTAGTCAAAATAAAAAGCAAAAAAAAAAAATTTCTTCCACCAAGAGAGTCTTTTAGATCAAATTCAGATCTAAGTCATGCATTTTCATATCTTCCTAGACTATATCAAGCAGGCATTATCTTGGACTATGTTTTAGTGGACTTTTTTATTTCAGAAGTGGGTTTACAAAAGAACATCCTGAAGAAAAGTTGAATAAGGACATAATATGGAATATTTTTTTGCCTTTAAATTTGCAGTATACAAAGATGAGCTTTTTCTTCTATTAACATTAATATGAACAGCCTTCTTAAAATCAGTGGTATTCTTCATGAAGCAAAATATTACCTGTGCTAGGCTAAGTGGTGAAAATCTATCACATAATGATTACAGTGAACCATTAAAGTCTTGACATTTATCACACTGTAGTATTTACCATTAGGGACACATTTGCACTTCCCTTATGCTTGAAGTGGGGAGTACTGTAAATACCATATGAAGTTTAACTACCATCAGCAGTAAATGTCAACATTTTAATGGTACTTACTCTACATGTAATATAAATTTAGAACAGAAAATATTCAACTAGTCTGAGTTCTCAAAAAGTTTGTTTTGTTTTATTTTACAGATTGAATTACACTGGAGATGTATTTCAAGTTTATGGAAACAGTTGAGAACTTAAATTACAATATTTTTAATGAAGTTTCACTTTCTTACGAGATTATGCCATGCATAACAGTCTACACAAGCATACACAGCAAGTGCAAACATTACTGTGTATGATAGGTCATAGTTACCAGTCTGATTTATAATAGAAAAGTGTAGTTAGATTTATAAGTTGTTCTTCATGAGCTAGAAGGGCCTCTATGATATTACAATCTATTAATCTAGTGCTATTGTAAGATGCTATCTAGAACAGACATGAAGAATATTTGAAGCTTCAATATGATTTTCAGACAGTCAAAAGAAGGTATGCAAGTGCAAACATACACATGCATACACGTTTGATATCAGGCCTTTCTGGTACTACCACTTTGTAAGCCTATAAACTCTACTTTGGATGCAAATTTTTTTTCCTTTTTTATTCATTGTATATCATAGGTGAAATAGTACAGTATCTAAAATTTAGTAACTAATAAAATCTGATTAAACATGGAGAAATCTTAAACATCAATAATCATCTCAGGTTTGAGGTATCATTTCAGGGATGGGAGGGGAAGAAAGAACTAAAAAACAAAACAAAAAAAAAATCAAAGAAAACTAACAGAATTAAAGAAGTAATAGAACTTGTTCTGATAATCAGCTGCTAGCCTAAGGTGCATCAGGGTCCTTCTTCCTGTACTATTCACATCAGGAATCCATTGAAAGTGCTGCCATTTGCAATGAAATGTCAACCTTGTCTGACTTTCTCCTCTCTCCTGATGGGAGAAGAAGGGTCAGACTTTCATATGATCTGGGATCTGACAAAGATCTGGAACTGTGAAGGTTAATTGGCTCCGGCTATAACTTTGCCTAAGTGAACTGGAGATGCCACTGATCATCTGATGTGTATAATAATGGGTAGTTTTGGGGAAAAGCAAGTCTAGAAAAAGGGTGAGAAGTGAAGAATTAATTTCATCATCCACCTTTAGCAAGAAAAAAAAGAGGTCAGAAAGTCTGGCATTAGCTCTGTAGAAGAAAACAGACAGTAAAGGGATTTATTAGGGAGTATCTTAATGACATCTTAATTGAAGTTTTAAAAGGCAAATTATATGAATTGATAGCTAGAAATCTGTCCTTGACACTTGTGATGACATTCTAAAAGAGAATGTGGCTCCAGAACAGAATCTGAAAGTTTTAAGCAACTAACAGATTGTGACTTCAGGAGAGCCATGGTATAGCTTGACATTCACAGGGAAGTAATTTACAGCAACTTCCAAAAGAAAACAAGGATGTAAAATACCATTGAAGATAGAAGCTTCTTTAATTGTGCAGGTTAATAGATATTGTTTTTAAAAGGTAGTTATACATTTCCAGCTTGGCCATGTGTTTCCTAAGGGAAGAAAAAATTAATTTGAAGCTAGTGAAGATATCTGACTACTTGATAATACTAACATAGCATTAAGATGCAGTTTAAAAATGAAGAGAATCATTAGTTACAATTGCAGTTAGAGCCCATTATCAGGAATTATGGCAATGGGCAAAGTCAAAGATAGAACACTTTATTCTTCACCTAAAGAAAAATAAATTGGCGTGAAGGCAACGAACAACACTAACAACTAGTGAAAAGTGATACAACACTTTTTAATTAATTTCAGATAAAATTTTATTTTTATTCTTAGCAAATTCTTTGAAATACAAATTTCAGCTCTTTCCTTGATATGGAATTCATGTATTATATTAATTTTTTGACAAAAGGTGTTGGTCCTTAAAAACAAAACACGATTTACATTGATTGTGGGGTAAGAGAGAGAATCCTTATACTTGCTTATCTTAATTATATTAAATTGAATAAATGTTAGTAGACACATATTTTCCATTAAGACCACCACTACAGAGAAAGACAAAATTTTTAAAAAGGAAATTCAAAACCCACTCGGATGCATTCCTGTGTGACCTACTTTATGTCATCCTTCCCTGGCAGTGTGGTTGGACCATATGATCTCTCAAGGTCCCATCCAAGCCCTAACATTGGGTGATTCTGTGGTTCTGTGACTACTTGCCCCATTATGTTCTTCTGATATGCTAAGCAACAGTTGATTGTAAGCATTCATGCAATTTTCTTATTCTCTTGTGAAATATTTTGAAAAACATGGAACAAATTTTAATGAGCTTGCTCTCATATCTACCTAAGAAAACTTGCTGTTGTTTGTTCAGAAGAGCTAGACTTCTGAATAACTATGAACACATCTCTTAGAACAAAAGCATCTTAAAAAAACTAGACAATTAGGCTTCTCCTGTTAAATATCAATCTTTTTTACGATAGTTATTAAGAAAAATTGGCTGACACAATGCAGAAGGTTTAATTAATAAGTAAAAAACCACTGGGATTTGTTACTGTACATTAATAAACAGACATCATCTTCAGTTTTCTTAATTGCTCCAGAAATTTTTGAGAGGTTTTCAATAGTCCTTGCTCTGGACCATGTTCTAAAAATTGATATAAAGCAAAAGAAGACCCCTGACCTGAAATACGGTAACTCCACCAGGAGCACATTCAGCCTAGCAGCTACCGATAGAATTTTCTCAAGAAATTTCCAGCATCATTACACACTGTTTAAAAACTTCTTCATTAGTGTTGTACTGATAAAGGACCTTTTGTTTTAATTAAATGTCATCTTACATGATGATATTTTACAATGTGCACTTACAATAAAGTGCAATCTTGAAAATCAATGATGTATAGTCAGGTGAGGTAGAATTATATAATCAGAAAACAAAATAATCAGAAACTAATTTAATTAAATAGAACTGACTGAACATTAACAATTATAAATAAACAATATATTTAAAAATTAGCTATAACACATTTTGTTTCTGTGTCAGTAAATGTAAATATTTTGTGCAATGAAGTCCAAATACTAAGCTTGCCAACTACATCTTTCCATGTTGTCAGAATTTAGGTGTGAATCACAACATACTTTCTCAACAGGTAGAACAGATAAACCAGACTGAGAAAGGTGGGCTTGTTCAATGTGAAGAAGAGAAGGATACGGGGAGACCTTATAGTGGCCCTCCAGTACCTGAAGTAAACCTAGAAGAAAGCTGGAGAAGGGCTTTTACAAAGGCATGGAGGGATGGGATGAAGATGAATGGCTTCACAGTGAAAAGGGTAGATTTATGTTGGACATTAGGAAGAAATTCTCTCATGTGAGAGTGGTGAGACACTGGAACCTGCATTTCCCAGGGAAGTTGTGGATGCCTCATCCCTGGAAGTATTCAAGGCCAGGCTGGATGGGTCTCTGATCAGCCTCGTGTAAGGGTAGGTGTCCCTGCCCATGCAGGGGTATTCAGCCTGAATGATCTTTAAGGTCTCTTCTAATTAAAACCATTCTATGATAGACCATGAATAGTGTATTTCATTGCATGGTTGGGACAGGACTTAATGACCTCTTTAGTCTGCTACAAACCTGTCTTCTAAGGTATTTCAGAGGTAATCCATAAAAAAACTCAGCTAATTCTCTTTTTTTCCCTTTCTTAATAATGTATAATTTAAAAACATATTTTTTGTTCTTGATCTAATCAGCTTCTCTCTTTTACTCACTGATACAAATTCATTTTGCTTTAGGTTTTCTGTAAATTTCCACACATAAAATATTAATCTCAAAGCAACAAAGCTGTTATTCTGAAGGTTACACACTGTCAGCAGGAAAATTTGTTACTGTAATTAAAAAGGTTAATTATTCAACAAATAAATACTACTGTGCTATTATTCTTTTCTAAAGTCAGTGAGAAAACTATTCTTGTGAACACAAAATCTTATAATTAGTTTTTTGCCCACTTCCAGTCTTTCAGTTTGTTTCATGGATGTTTTTCTCTGCAGATGGTGGATATGTGTGCTGAAGTAATTTCTTAAATCAACAGAGTTCTGTCAAACTGGATGGCATAATATTGATTTACATTATCTGAAGATCTCAATTGCTACTTTCTTTTTTTTTTTTTCATCCCTCTCAGGTATTTTCTGACATTCTATCAACAGGTTATTCAAATTTTGTGAAAGTGAATTTATAAACTTACTGAGGAAAATCTCCAAGGAGAATCCTAGCATAGACGTAGAAATGGATCAAGGGATTCTGCTTCTGTTAATGATATACAAAACCTCTTTGTCTCTAATGGCTCTTTGTTGTTATCTTGCCATTCAAGTGGAACTCTCAACTCAAATTTTTGTCAGGGAAACTGGAATTAAGTTAGGATGTGCAAGCAAAAAGTGAAAAGGAAAATTTATTGAGGGAAGTGAAGTAGAGACACTTATGGAAACATTCTATAAAAGAAAAGAAAATCACTAAGAAAAAGATGTACATAGGTAAAGAGAACTTTTATTGCCATTTCTCCTTTATCAAATTTGAAGTTAAATTTCAGTCGGTGTCATATAGATGCTCTGTAAAACAAAAAAAAAGTTGTAAAAATCTAGAAAGCTTTTTACTGTATTTGCTCACATCATGATGCATAAATATCTTTTAAGACCAAACCTTCTCAACATCAAAATGAGTATATTTGTGTAACATAATAAAGAGGAATAACACAAAGGGAATTAGTGCTATAGTCCAAATGGAACGAAATCATAAAGAAAAGAGAAAAAGAAGAGTGCATTTCAAGATTATAGATTTCCCGACATTTTTAACTAGTACAGGAAAGAGTCTGTAGTTTACTCTTACAGATTTAATTCTAGGTGCTGTTTTAAAGTATATACTTTTTTCAGTGTGTTTGTGGATATTTTCTTTGTATTATAGAATAACTGTTTGAAGATAGTCAGCAAATACATTTAATAGCTGACATCACTAAACATTTGAGACACATAGCAAGATTTTAAAATCTGAAAATACCGGACAGAAACACAGTTATTCTCCTGTTTTTAATTTAAAAATACACTTAACAGAATGATTAAAACTATCTCAGGGATTTCTGTGCAGCAAGACTACATGTATTTCTGGATCAAATCTCTGGAGCAAAATTTGGAAATATTTAGAAATAAAACAAAATTTAAGTGATTTCTCTTTCCTGAAAATACAAATATCTGTTTTACATCATAAGGCAATATCAATATATCTTTAGAAGGATCTAAAGGACTATGAGGTCAGTGAAAGGTGTAGAGGGAAAGCTGTATAAGGAGTGTCTAAAGGCACCTGGTCTGTTCAGCGTGGAGAAGAGGAAACTGAGGGAAGTTTACTCACTTGTCACTAGAGGAGAAGGAGCAGGCGCTGACCTCTTCTCTCTGGTGACAATGATAGGACCTGAGGGAATGGTAGGAAGATTAAGAAATTTTAGGTTAGATATAAGGAAAAAGTTTTTCACCCAGAAGGTGATTGATCAGTGGACCAGGCTGCCCAGGTAAGTAGTTATAGCACCAAGACTGCCTGAGTTCAAGATGTGTTTGGATGAAGCTCTCAAGCACATGATGTGATTCTGGGGGTTCCCTACTCAGGGACAGGAGTTAGACTTGATGATCCTGATGGGTCCCTACCAACTTAGAAGATTCTATGATTCTATGACTAAAATAATGTGTCACTCACTCTGCCCTACATACCAGTTTAACATCTGATGATTGTTGTCTTTTCTTTCACGTGAGACACACTACCTATGTATAGAGATATTTTCTAGCTCTCAGATTTCACTGCCCTTGCAGGAGGATGTATGACAATCTAGACAACAAAATTTAGATAATCCCATTCACAAGTATTTCCTCAGTTAGTTAGTATCTGGATAACCAGGAAATTATCTAAATTGGACATACTTCCATTTAAACTCCTATGTTTCTTATTAGCAATATCCAGCCCATTAACTGCAACCCACTTAGCCCTGCCATATGACTGGTTTTTGCCTATTGATTTTTCCACCCATCCAGGCCAAAACATCATATCTTCTATACAGGAACTTTATCTGAGACAGTGTCAAAGCCTAGCTAAATTAGATATAAAGTGCATCCATTGCTCTCCCTTCATCCACAAATCCAGTTATTTTATCACAGAAGGCAATTGATTGGGTCAGGAATTATTTTTTTGTGGTAAAAATACATTCTGGGTGTTCCCAGAGGACTCACTGAGATTTTTCTAGGAAGTTCAGTAAGGCTGACCACACTATAGTTTTTTGAGTTGTCATTTGGACTTTCTTTACGATGAGTATAACATTTTCCATTCTCCAGTCACTGGGCATATTCTTTGTTTTCCATGGCTTTTTGAAGATGACTGACAGGAGCTTTGGAGGGACACTGACAAACTCATTCATCAGCCATAGATGCAGCCTGTGAAGTGTGGTGGACTGGTATGAACTGAGTCCTGAACTAATCCTCATTCACAGCTGGCACCTTAAATCCTGTGTCTAATAACATAGGACCCAGAAACCTGGTTGATGAAATCTGATGCAAAGAACATGTTGAGTATCATAGCTCCATCTGTGTCTTCTGACACTAAATTGCTTATTTCTTGGTTTATATTTTTTTTTACTCTGGGAAAGACTTGGTTTATGAATTGTGACTATGTGAATCTGATGTCCAAAGTATTCACATGAATTTAGAAGACTTTTCCTTAACTGTGTAGGTAAATAATCATAAACCAAGCCTTTTCTCTACTGTCACACAATACTTTGCAAATCTTTGATGCAGCTTTTAGTCTTATATTGAAATCACCAAAATTATTGCACTCTTAATTTTAACCAATACAAATTTAAGAAAGCTTCTCAGCAGTTTCCTATTTATTGTTTTTTTTGTCTTCAAAGTTACATTTAAGATACGCTAGTATATTTGCTCATTAACAGAACCATTCTCTCTGTAGGACCTAATGTGACTGAAAATAGCTACACTACAGCAGTAAATTCACAAATTCACCTCATAGACTGGATCAGACTTCATAATCAGTATCTCACAGAGTCTCTAAACAGGCAGTTTGGACTTGTCAAGCAGAAAAGCATAGTACTGTGTATTATCTGTAAGTACTTAGGGCTGTATCTGAAAGATTTTTTTTTTCCCTCTCTTATATTCTGGTATATTGGATAGCTTAGAAATGTTCAACATATGCTTACTCATTCAAGCAAAAGGAATGAGAAAATAAGCTTGTCCAGGTAAATTTACTTGCTTTTCTATGTACTTTCTTTCACCTCATTTCAGTTCTTAATCCCACAAAAGGAAGTGTCAGATTCTTACATCAGTCAAAATATCTATTCTAAGAACCATAAAAACACTAATTGCTTAATCAGTCTTCCTATAGTTAGGTTTTTTTGGTATCAGATGGTATGCAGAATAAGCTAATAGCTTTTTCAGTCTTTTACAAATTCTCTTTTCTAAGAATTATCAGTTCTGAGCCCATTAAAGTAAAAAAAAAAAAAAAAGTACTTTACTGTTGGGAAGACAAGACTGACAACAACAGTGTGACAAGAAAATTCATTATCATGCTTTATCATGTTCAATCTCAAGGCAGGTTGTCTTTCATGTGGTCTTTCCAAACCAAATCAGTACTTTGAGACTTTAGTTATATTAGGTGGTTCACCACCATATGAGCATAGGTATGAAGCTCATTCAAAATATTTTAAATATTGTTAGGTTTTTATTTAGTTCTTTTCCTTGAAAACAACCATTTACTGACTGTGAGTCCATGCCAGATGGTCTGCTGAGCATACATTCCTTTGCTAGAAAATCCTAATTACTGCTTTAAAAGAAGTAATTTCAGTAATTTGATAGCAATTTCATGTGATGTAACTCAAACAAATAAAGAAAAATAAGAGCAAAGAAAATATTTGTATGAAAGACAGAATTTCATCATTTAGTTTTCGTCTGTAAATCTGTGGAAAATGTTGATTATTCTGGCTCTCAGCATAAAACAAATGTCTTTCTTACACAGTAGTGAAAATTTCTTCATTGTGATAAGTTCTGTAATTTGATTCCTGTATTTTCCTCAGTCTCATAAATTCTTTTTGTCTGTGTTAGCTATTCTTTTTATATTTATTTCTATATGGACATCCTAAAATAAAATTGGAAATTTACCTGGCTTATTTAAAAAAGAAAAAACATCATTTTCCCCAAAAATGAAAAAATTATGAAATCTTTACATCTATTTGTATTTATCTTAGAATTTAACAAATGATAGTTACATAGATGGTAGTTTTTGCAGCTCTGAATACCTCCGACAAATATGAAAATCTGGAGTAATCAGGACTTTTTCATAATTAGTTTTCTCAGACAGTATCTACACATAAAAATTGAAGATGTTTCCAGAAACCTACTTTTTAAATTTTTTTCTATTTTCTCAACCTTGTAAAAATATATCATTTTGATTACTTTTAGTTTTATAAAATATTTTATCACTTAACCAGAGACATGGAAAAAAAAAAACAAGTAAGATCCACATATAAGCTTAATAATTTTCAGTTACACAAGAAACCACTTTTTTACATGTTGGAAAAATCACAGATATTGGGGATTGCTTCCAAGTCCATATACAAATGGGATATTTCTTCACATTTTTCATAGAGTTGTTTTTATATGCAGTTATACAGAAAGAGAAAAATATATCAGTAATATCACTGCTTGATATTTTCAATGTTTTTTTCCTTATTTCAATAAGGATATTGATGTACAGCTTATTATCCTTTTATAGAAACAAATATATAAAATGAGAGCAAGCAAGAAAATCACAAAACTATAGGGTTCATCACAGATTCATTGCAAAACTGGCCATCTGCCCTGGCTCCTGCTCATCCTTGCTTCCTTGTCCTTCTCCCTAGAGCTGGAATGATGCCAGGGACACCATCCACCTGCTTTAGTGGGCAGAGAAGAGTGGCAGGAGCTAGTAGCAAAATCATTCAGCCTGGTTTCACTCTTCACTCTCCTGAGGTAGTGCTGTATTTATAGAGACGGGTATTGCCATAGATTTTTCTCCAAGACATCCTTTAAGACAAATGAGCCCAGCTCCCTGACACTGAGATCCCCACCAAAAGGTAAAAGTCTCTCAAGGTACAGAACCTGAACATCCTGAGAGTGCAACTGAAATGGGAAGCAGTAATTAGAGAGAAAAAAATAGAGTTCTGGCTCAATGACTATACCTCAAAACATGACTGTGGTAATACGCCCTCGAAGTTTAAGAGGATTATAAAACTTGAGATGAATGTAATGCAAAATACCAGAAACAGTGGAAACAAAATTCAAAAGTTGTCATCCATCACTGATTGGTATTACTGCAATACCACAGTGTATATAATGCAGTTTGTAAATCAATCTAATATATTTCTGTGTGGTGCACCTAGCTCTTTTTTACATGCATATTGTGCAGTCATTTAGACCTCCCTATACTAATCAGGAAAATATTTTTTAACCTGGCATAACCCTTTCTCACTGATGCGACTAAAACAAACAAACAAAAAAAGGAATCTGACTCAAGCTGCACATTTAACAGCCTCTAGCTTAGAAGCAATCTAATTCCATTTGTGCATGGACACACAAGTTTCTAAGACTATTTCTATCCCTGACTGAAAATTGAAATCTAAGAAACAGACTATGGAGAAGGAAAAGAAGATTGGAACTTCCATATATTTAACATGAAATTTTTTGTGGCAGAAAAATCTAAAGGTATTACATGACTAGTATTGTTCTGAGGATAAAAAAAACATTTCCTCAGAAAAATTTTAAGTCAACTCAGACAGACATTTATTTTTTTTTCTTTCATTTATTTTCTTTTTAAGGTCATGTATCCACTGGGACAGTAAATGTTTTTGAACACCTTTTGGGAAAGAAAAAAGAGATGGATATGAAAAAATATCAATATCCAATGTGACATAGATACTTAAAGCATGTTTATACTACAGTAAAGGAATTTTTTTCTACCCTCTTCTAAATAAATTTTTTTAAAGTGGTAAATTATTTAGTCTTATGGTATATTCTTGACTTAACAAAAATAATATGATGAATGATACTGAGGAACTTTGGTCACTCTCAGTGCTTAGTAATTTCTCTCTTGAATTTTAGTTTTTGAAGAGTTTTTTTTGTTTGTTTAAGTCACTCCAACTAGCTCTAATGGTTCTAGAAATAGTGAACTTTCAGGATTGCTCTCAAAAAGTGTCATGTATAAGTTTGCTCTTCAACGATGAATGACCTCCTATCTTCATCAAAAAGAATAATTAATAGGGCAGCTAGCTGAACAAACAAGACCTCCACAACCTTTTTCTACCATATCTTGCTGGATATGACGCCTGTTTTTCAGGAAAAAAAAATACTACTATTGGAGTTCTTTTTTTTTTTTTCTTTCTATTTTTATTAGAAAAAAATTCTACTGGAAGATGCTGCTGTAGCAAACAAGCAGTGTTACAGTAGAACTACAAGAAAATTCAAAGAGCTTTCTTTGAGGCCCTTGCTGGCCTTAAGAATCAGCACAGTCCCACACAGCATCCTGATCTCCAAGCTGATAAAACAAGGGTTTGATGGATGGACCACTTGGTGGGTTAAGAACTGACTTGGTGTCAGCACCCGAAGAGTGGCTGTCAATGGGTCCATGTCTAAGTGGAGGCCAGTGAACAGGGGAGTCCCTCAGGGATCAGTGTTGGGACTGGTCTTGTTTAACATCTTTGCTGGCGACATGGACGGTGGCACTGAGTGCACCCTCAGCAAGTTTAGTGATGACACCAAACTGTGCAGTGCATCTGACACACTGGAGGGAAGGGATGCCATCCAGAGGGACCTTGACAGGATGGAGAGGTGAGCCCACACCAACTTCATGAAGTTCAACAAGACCAAGTGCAAGGTCCTGCATCTGTGTCAAGACGATCTCAAGCACCAATATAGGCTGGGCAGTGACTGGCTTGACAGCAGCCCTGAGGACTTTGGGGGTGCTGGGGGAGGAAAAGTTGAACATGAGCCATCAGAGTACACTTGCAGCCCAGAAAGCCAACTGGATCCTGGGTTGCATCAAGAGAAGTGTGGCCAGCAGATTGAGGGAGGTGATTCTTCCCCTCTATTCTGCTCTTGTGAGATCCCACGTGAAGTACTGTGTCCGGTTCTGGATCTCTTATTACAAGACATGGATGTGCTGGAGTGTGTCCAGAGAAGAGCCACGAGGATGATCAGAGGGCTGGAGCACCTCTCCTATGAAGACAGACTGAGAGAGTTGGGGTTATTCAGTCTGGAGAGGAGAAGGCTCCAAGGAGACCTTCTTGTAGCCTTCCAGTATATGCAGGGGGCTACAAGAAAGCTGGTGAGGGACTTTTTAGGATGTTAGGTAGTGATAGGCTCAAACTAGAAGAGGATAGATTTAGATTAGATATTAGGGAAAAGTTCTTCACAATGAGGGTGGTGAGACACTGGAACAGGTTGCCCAGAGAGGTGGTGGAAGCACCATCCCTGGGAGTTTTTAAGGCCAGGCTGGGCAGGGCTCTGAGCAACCTGATCTAGTGGGAGTGACAGGGGGGTTGGAAATAGGTGATCTAGTAACCACAACAGTAGTGGATCAAGGGTTGGACTTGATGATCTCAGAGGTCCTTTCCAATATAGTTGACTCTATGATTCTATGATTCTATGATTCTATGATTCTATGATTCTGTGATCTTAAAGGTCCCTTCCAACCCTGAAAATTCTGATTCTAAAACTTGTTTTGGTGCAAAAGGATTGCAATTCATTTTGCATAATCTGGATGGGTGAAAAGCAGCACATAGTATTACTGAGATAATAAATAACACAGCACATTTATTTTTGCAATTACCACTTATTCATGTGTAGATATATTCATAGAAGGATACTATAAAATAACCTGTTATCAATTTCTATTGGAGTGTTTTCTTTCAAAAAAAATCAAATAACAGTGATGAGACAACCATGGTCCAATATGCAACCACTCAAAAAAAAAACCAACTTGGTAACGTCTAAGGGTGATCTGCGCCTCTTCTGATTATGGAGGCTAAAGCTGCACTAAATAATTCTGAGCAATATGCTCAGGTTCTGGAATACCACTCTCCATGCTGTTGAATGACAGTATTCTTTGGCATGATTTGGGTCCCTTAGAACTGTCATTTTCCTGCGCAACATATGGACATAATTTGGGGAACTGCAGTAGGCAAAACCATGTAGTTAATAGGCAGGAAAAAAAGATGAAGATATGATACTTGGCATGCTCTCTTTGGCATAGACTTCCAATATTGTCCCAGTAAGAAAACCCATCGTGATGTCAAAAGCCAAGAAATGTACTATGGGATAAAAAAGAGAATCTGTCATATTTTCCACAGACTGTTTCCCAGGGTAACTACAGATGACAAAGTAGCAGCACCAGTGAGTATATCTGCATAGTAATGAGGTAGCTCACTGATCATTATGCCACTGTCAGAACATATGTGGGACAGTAGTGCTAAACACAGGGGAGCAATTATCTTCTGCACAAAATTGATTCTGTACATAACTGTGCATGCAGATGACCACCTTCTCCCACACCAAGCAAGGGGCATAGTCCATCTTTTTCTAAAAAGTGACACAGTTCAACAAAGAGTGATAAAGACATCTCACATGAGGAGCATAGAAATTCCATTTTTATTAAGTTTTGCTATTCCAAGGGTAAGGTAAAAAATGCCTCTTGGTAAAAAGTTGTTACAAAAGTGATGTAACTTGATCCAGACTGATATTACTCTTACACACTTGTACTCTTGGTGTTCAAGGGTTTGTCACAACCTAGACAGGGCACCCAGAGAGACACAGATTGGACCCTCTAGATTTCTAAAGTCCTTCTCAAAGAGGAGCTTAGCAGCAGCTGGATCCAACCTTAATCTCAGACCTGGACATTCTGTGGAGAGTGATAAAAATGATACTGTCAAAGAAAATGGTTGACCCTAAGATACTCCTTGACTGGATTAAGGTGAGATAAGAATCAAGGTCTGTATTTGAACATAGGATTTAATCAAAACTACCAAAGGAATAACTCATAAAAGCTGATACTTCTGTTATTAGATACGGCTTATGCTGAGCAATCATAAAGTCTGATACTTAAACTACAAAAGTCACATGTTTAAGCATGTTCAAGCTGCACAATCTAAAAAAAAAATTTCGATACGCCTTCTATTACTTATTATTATTTTAGGGAAAAAACAAAAACAACAAAAACAAAACAAACAAACAAAAAAAAAAAAAAACAAGAAACCAAACAAACAAAACCCCAAAAAACCAAACAAAAAACCAAAAAGAGAGAATAGGAAAAGAGTTAACAGAAAATCACTGGTCCTGGAACCAGCTGCTGGCCCAGCCAGCAGGGGAGGGTTAATGTCAATGAAGCTCTAGAGGCTCACCATCACAGATCCTCCTTTTCTAGGTTTGCTTCACTAAACAATAGTTTCACAATAGTAAGTGTGGTTGAGACATATCAGTCATTTTCTCTCTTCTTCTCTCCATACACAGCCCATACTCTATATGCAGGCTGTTATTTTCATAGGTACCAGACAGTCATTATTCTGGCAGTCCTTTTGTTTTGTTTGATGGCTTCCAATGGTGTTTTTACACCACTTCCCAGAAGACATCCTGAGGTTTAGACCCTCAAAGGACTGGAGGGCTGAAATCTTTAGAATCGTGGCAATTGGAGTGACTTACCAGGAGAATCTGCTTAAGGGGCAGAACCCAATAATGATCCACATGACTGATGACACAGTAACCCAGTTTTGTACTTCAGGGTTAGCAGCCTCACAGTAAACTGTCTTGATGTTTACTTGATGACTTACAAGAGGCAGCTCTCAGGCTGATGAATGGTGAGGGTATCTAGGGTGTTGTGTTAAAGACTTTTGGCAGAAAGCAGCTAGAAAGACTTATGGGATACATTCCTTGTCAAGGCCTGTGGCAAGTAAGTGACCATCTTGTTTTAAGAATTTATATGTATGGACATGATGCATGCTGCTTTGCTCCAGGACTGCAGAATGGTCCACCCACTTGATTGCTTTCACAGACTTTTCTTTGACACATACTCAAGGAGGTTTGTAACTGAGACATAATCTTAAGCTTTTTGATCTTGTGTCATGGATAAACAAAGGGATCTCAAGAATACTGACTGATAATTGCCCAACATTCTTATTTATCTCTAGTTTCAGACCAATACTTTCCATTTTTTCTGGTACTCTTTCACTTGATTTTCAGTCTGAATTTTCAATCTTAAACATGCTAAGTCTTATAAAACTTTGTTCTGTCTGCTAACAGCAAACAAGAGAGGTTTCAGATTTGAATGAAAGTGATAGACTTTCATTCCAGATGAATCTCAGTTTCCACATGATTCTCAGCTGATTTAGAGTCACAGAAGTAGCTGCCAAAATGGAATAGATTGTCTGAATGGATTAACCTATAACAAATTTCTACCTGGCTGAAAAGCCAATAAGTAAAGTGAGGGACCCTCTTAACTTTTAGTAAAAGTGTTTTAGGGTTTGGGCATGAACTCTTGCTGTAGTAATAAAAAGTGAGATTCTGGCAGACAGCCGTGTATACTGATTTTCAATCTGGAAGTTTTGGCTCAATAAGACATGAGGAGGGGAAAGAGGCAGGACTTCAATTCATCACAGACAGGTGATAATAGGAACTATGTTACTAGTGAAGATTTAATAAAAAAAAGGCTGGTTTCATGCAAAAAAATTGCTACGATTTTTTTCTCCATTTATTCATCCATTCCTTGTCTGTAGGAAAATAGTGAAAAGTAGTCTTCAGAAATTTACATTGTCTTTTAGGTTACCTGCAAGACATGTTTTCCTCTCTCTTAGAAATCAATTTGAAAGCTTGGGTGTAATCCAAAGTAGAAATAAAAGATATTTTAAAGTCATGTTTCATTCAAACAGATTGTATGGAATATTTGTGCTTTTAAGATAATTTAGGAAAAAAAAATGTAGCCAGAAGTTATAATGCTAGTTTATAATCAGTTATTATAAGATGTGCATAAAGAAAGAAAAGTCAACAAAAAATTAGCTCCTCTGAGGTTCTTTAGTCATCAGATGAGGAATGAAGTTCTAAATCTTCAGTCCTTAGGATGATGAGGGCAGTCAGTGAGAACACTGCAGAAAGGTATTGATGGATGCCTTCAGACAGATGTTGAGCTAGTCAAGAACTTATGGGTCAGGAACAGAGAGAAGGCCAATGCTGGCAATTTTGCAGTGGGTGTTTGCTATAGATTGTCTAATCAGGATGAAGTGAATTAAGTCTTCTTCAGAAATCTGGAAGAAGCTTCATATTTGCAGATGCTCATGGGGAACTTGGACCAAATTATATTGGCCTTTAAGAATCCATGCATCCATTGGAAATTCTGGAGTAATGAAGACTGACCCTCAGCAGAGGAGGATCAAGCTAGAAAACACTTAAACAAATTGGACATACAGAAGTACACAGGACCTGATGTAATGTATCCACAAGTGCTGATGCTGGCTGATCTTCTTTCAAGGATACTCGATTATATTTCAAATATCATTAAATACATGTGGTGATTTCTCTGGACAGGAAGGAAGAAAACGTTACTTCAATATTCAGGAAGAAGGACTCAGGTAACTATCCACCATTAATTCTCCCAACTCAGTCCTTGGGAAAGTGATGGAGAAAAACTTTCTGGAAGTCATTTCCATATGCATAGAAGACAACAAGTTGATTGAGAGAAGTCAATTAATAGGAATCATGCTTGACTAAACTGATAGCATTCTATGAAAAAACATCTGGTTCAATGGATGAGGGGAAAGCAGTGAATGTTACCTTGACTTTAGTGCATCCATATTAGCAAGCTGAAGGAATGCAGACATGTACAAAGGAGATGACTGTCTAGCCTGGAAAAGGGAAGGTTTGGGGGGGAACATATTGTGTATAAACATCTGATGAGGGAAACCAAGGAAGGTAAAAAAGAGATGATGGACTAAAGTGGCATTCAGTGACAGGACAAGAGGTGACAGGTACAAATTCTACTAAAAAAAACAAAACAAAACAAAACAGGTTTTTTTTTCCAGTGGTGGTGAAATGTTGGAAAGGATTGATCAATAGACACTGTTAATCCCACACCTTAGGAAATATTCAGAAGCTGAGTGGATGTGATACTGACATGATGTATCTTTAGTTTGTCTTTGAGCAGGCATGTTAGACTAGATGCTCTCCAGTGATTCTGTAATGCTGACAAAACTACCATGCCCTTTACATGTAGAAGCTAAGCAAAAATTATGTGGGAAAAAATACCATTGTTCTTTAGATGAGATTACCTTCAAGAATTGAAATCACTCTACCTAGAAGAAAAGTACCGATATTACTGTGACAATATTCCAACTGAAGAGTGTTAATGACTTAAAAATTAGTTCACTGATCCACACCATCTCTCGTCAAATTGTTGTCCTTCATTTTAAGGAAAAGCACTACTTTAAACTGGAGAAAAGGAATGTACTACTTCCCCTAAGGATGTGAAGTTATATTTAGAACACTGGAAAACTCACAAGGTTTGAAGACTGTAAAATACCAATGCCAGCTGTGTTCCAGTCTGCTTAACTTAGAAATCTGAGTTATGCCAAAATTTTGATGTGAGTGAACTAGCTTTATAAAATTCCCAGCGGAATCAATGTAGAGACAGATGCCTTTGAAGGTCTGTAAAGAGAGCTTCAGTTGTACAGTGAAAGTTACTTCTGTATTCAAAAGAAACATAAGACATTTTTTTTTCCTGACTGAAGAAAAAATGTCAGCCATGCAATACACGGTTCTGAATGTTCATTTTTATGTCAAAACCCAGTATCAGTGATGGGTAGATAATTTCACTTTGCCAGAGCTCTCTTCATATGGGCTGCCTCTGATCTATTTCTTGCCTTCAAGAACATCTGCCTTCTTTTCTTTTCCCTTGCAAAAAAAGCTAATCTTCCAGATATATCCTTAATTCACTTGCAAATCTGGGGAAATGCAAGAACATATTTGAAATGCATTTATTTTTCATAATTAACATCTTTCTTTCAAAAGTTTTGTAACAACAAATTTTGCTTTTTGACTACATGATTATGTGTCCAAAGAATGAGACAAATTAAGATATCCTGGAAATGAGTTTATGTATTAATAACTACTCTGTCACTTAAGAACAGGATTAGGACCTTGTAGAACAAGTTTTATTCTAAATTTGGGGTTTTCGGTTTGTTTTTCTTTGTTTGTCATTAAAAAAGTATTAAAACAATAAAGAACTAGATATCATTTAACATTTAGTTACCTTAAAAAGTTATTATTATATTCAGTATATATATTCAGCCTGAATAAAGGATTAATTTCTACATACAATATGTATACATGTTATGTAAGTCACAGTCTTACAGCACACATATGTGGGGAGAGAAACAGAGCTTTAGAAACAAAAGTAGAAAATTCTGTACAGAAAACCAATAATCTTAAAATGTAGAAGTACATAGAGGATGTTCAGAGGGAAGGAATACAAAATGTCATGATCATGGTGAAAAGCAACTCCAGAGAAGTAGCAACTCCCTTGGTTAAGGGAAAAAAACAACCTGTTGACCAGTGGGATTTCAATTTTCTCAACAATTCAACCAAGGATATCCATTCTACAATCACTAAAACAGCATTAGGCACTGTGAGGTGGAATAAGACTACTTTTTACTGTTCAATGAGCAACAAGATCAGTGGCAAATGGAAAAATGGTCTTAGGAAATGGACCCAGAGTAATAAAGTGTTATGACATGGTGAACATTTAAGGTCTGCTGATCTAATAAGGTCTAAAATACTCTGGAGAGTATGGTGCATATAAAGAGCTGAAGCTTGCTAAGTACACTAGACTCTGTAAAGCAGTCTAAAAAATCCGGCTTTACTCTTAGGTGGTCAAGTTAGAACCCAGAGTTATCAAAATAAAATTTAGTAAACTTTATGGCCTTTGATTGAAAGAGATTGTAGTCAATTTGAAACAGAAATCTATCCTGTCTGAAATGCTGAATGAATACAGATTTTAAGAGACTGGACTAGAAAAACAGAGAGAGATGCTGAAACATATAAATTGTGGATTGATGTTTCCTTTCCCCCCATGCACACATTTAGTGCACACAAATCCAAAGGTGCTGAAAACAGGGTAGTTGATTCTAAACATGCTAATATAATCTGTTTCTTCCTTAAAGGAATAACAAACTTAAAGCTCTCAGGTTATGACATTACCAGAAACAAGGATTGCAGACAAAAGATACAAAAATCTAATGAAGAAGAGAAGTCACTCCACTGGCTGCTCTTCCAGCTGTCCCATGAGACCCTCAACCTCATGAACTGGGCAGGACACCCAGCACCATGGATCAGCAGGAGCAGCTCTCCCAAATTACCTTAGAGGCTGAAAGGTATTACTGTCTAATATTATGGGGCTAATGCTGGGATGGAGAGGAGAAGCATTTTTGGATTTCATGAGGCTTAGAGAGGGAACATTAGGGGAGGAATGGAAGGAAGGAAAAGAAGGGAGCAAGGTGGTTTGAAGAGAAATAAACATCAGAAAATAGAAGAAGGGGATCAAAAGGTCAGTCCCGTAAACAGATGCTGATAAGTACACTGGTATGACCTTGCCCTGCATCTGACCTGTCTCAGTGTCCTGTCTCCTCCTTAAACTCCATTTCTATTCTTTAACTACTCTGCATAGCCTGTGAGATCTTGTGGGGTCAATGGAGAAACCTGTTTGCATATATGTGTGCACCTACGTGTGTATCCTCTGAAAACCAGAGGATCCAGGGTCCAGGCTGAATGTCTAAGCCCTATTACTGGGCTTCATCTACACCAGAAAGAGAGGGGAAGATGATGAGACCATTGGTGTCCTTCACGTTCACTTGAGTGCCATGTTTTCTGCCTGTGCTGATCCTTGTGGACAGGTGTGTCTATATGTATTCTATATGGCTGTGTGCATGTGTGCCTTTTGGGAAGATGCGCTCAGCCTCGCTTCTAGCTGGACCTGAGAAGATGGAGCTGCAGCAGTCTTGTTACTGAAATCAGCAGCTCCAGACAAAAACAAAATCAGCAGACAAATGTCACAACATCAAGATTCTCTAGTGCTATTTATGGTAAAATTAAAATTCATGTCAAGAATACAAATATCGGAAATAACAGTTGGCTTTGCAGAGAAAAGTGTTCTTTTTATTTCCCTCCAGTATTTTTCCAGTAAATAATTAGAAGATATGGACAGAATAAAAAATAGTTCTACATGTCACTAAAACATATGAAGTAATTAATATTTTCAGACACTTTTATTGAGTTTCATTGAGAACCTAGACTTTTTCAACACAAGCTTAAAGATGACCTTTGTAGATTTTTCAACTTATATTCATTACTAGTGACTTTTTTCTAGAGATGGTAAAGTTTGAGAATCATTTAATTGCCATTTACTTTAAGAACTTATGAATTTATATGAATGTTGATTTCAATAAAATTTATGTAAAATTTTTGAAGCAAATGGAATTATACAATGACATCATGGTTCAGTCCAACTTTCAAATACTCATCACTGAGTGTGGCAAAACAGAGGAATGGAAAAACAAACTAGAGATTTTTAAATTTTAATTGCATTTGCAAGGCCAGAATTTGTTGTCATTGTTTCAGTAGATCAGCTACACTTTATATAGAAATCCATGTGTTTAGTAATGGAGTTTTTTTGTTATTTTCTGGGGGCTTGGGAGGTTTTTTTGGTTGGTTGGTAGGGTTTTTTTGGAAGAGGCTGTGTATGCTTTTTTAAAGAATCTCTTTAAAGCAGAATCTCATTTAAAGAAGAATGCCCTCTGAACAGAAAAGACATAGTATGTTATATATTTTTTATACCCCTTGAATCTGCCTTTGGCATGAGTGGAAACGAGCTAAAATATTTTGAAACTAAATGTGGCACCACGATAACAAGGAAAAGAAAATAAGGAAAAGGGAAAGACATGGGCTTGTAGGAAAGGTCAGTAATAATTGGAAGCTCCCTCCCTGAGATGATCCTGTAAGTTAAGAAGACTATTTAAGAGGACATATCCACCTCAAGTTAAACTGCTTTTGACAGGGATTTTGGGAGGATCTAAATTAATTTTAATTTTTTTAGTTCTCAGGCTGCCTCCTTTCAGGCTCCCAGTAAATCTTCATTTCCATCTTTTTTATCCTTTACACATTCTTCCCTTCCTTTCTTTTTCTTCTCTAGGTGTTATGCATTCATTTCCTCTATCACTTGTATTTCGTTTTATATATCCCCTAACTTCCTCCCTCCAAAGCTTGATTTAGCCTTGCCCTATTCATATAGTTATAGTTCACAGTCATTTTCCCCACTGTGTTGAAAAGTTTTGTGTTCAAGTACAAGTGGATTGGGCCTCAAAGGGGTGCTTCAGATATCATTGGCTGCTATCTGTAAGACACACTGAAGCTGACTACATACTCTGGAATGATCTTAGCCATTTTACAGCTATGATATAACTATGTAATTTAACTGGCAAATGTTAACAGCAGTATTTTGGGCTTCAAGATGGAAATGAGAACTTACCTTTAGACATACTGGGAAAGCAAATTATCATCTTGATTCAATTGATAGCTTAAAAACTAAAATCCACGTACTAGTTCTTAATTTTGTTGTATAGAAATACAAAATAATGGGATTAATTTAAGGAGTTCAGAAATACAATATAATGTATGTTCAACTTAGTTCAATTAGGATTTGTTGGTTTCACATAACTGTAAACTAATGAAGTAGAAACAGGCTAATGCTAATAATTTGGATAAGAAATATTTTTAATTATTTCAGCAGTAGAATGCTATAACTCTTACCTCAATGAACTCGGTGATATTGAGTAATAAAGTGGTACAATTATAATGAACCTGCATCCATGAACCTAGGTAAATTTAAGCAATTGTGACAGCTCCGTGGTTTCTACATCTGATTCATTAATGGTTGGTTATATTATGCACACCCATCTTCTTTCTGCTACTCTGTCTTTAACGTGGGTATTTATCACAAGTTCTGATACAAGCCTAGTTATGCAAGTGTAAAATAATGACTATCTTGAAGCATAGCGTGCCATCTAGTGGTAATAGGTTGCAAGTGTCACCACAGTTAGAACAAGAAAAGGCGATGAAAAACACAAACCACTGAGCTGAGCAGTATTGCCCCACTATTCGTTTGTGCTTTGATTAATGAACACCTGAAATATTCGAGCATTTTCGTTTCCAACTAGCTCTAGCCAAATATATGAGGTGGTATTTTAGGTTTTAGGTTAAAAATTAATCAAGGGAATGAGAACTGAGAAAAACTGTTTTGAAAGGCATGCATGAAATCTTAAGGGCTCTAACAAAAACTAACTTTAAACAGCAGAAGCACAAGAGCTTAAATAACTCCTTACAGAGACACTGCAGAGTAATTCACTCTCCACAAACAACTCCTGTGGCTTCAGGGTTTTTCTTTTCTTCATACTGGCTCACACAAGAAAATACTGGCAGTACTCCCTATTCTTACACTCATGTACAACTGCAAGTTTTGAAAGGGCAGTTTCATAGAAGCACAGCATCACAGAGTCCCAGAATGACTGAGGTTGGGAAGGACTTCTGGAGATCATCTGTTCCACTTCCTCTACTCAAGTAGGATAACTTGGTCTTCTTTGCCACATGTCCACCACTGGTTCATTTTTGATTTAGTGTCCGATAAGACTCCCTCATCCTTTTATGAAGCATTCAGCTTTCCAGCTGAGTGGCCCCAGTGTATTTTGGGGCATTCATTTCAAAGATGAAAAGTATATTATCTTTGTTACCACGTATTCTGATGTTATTATGTATTCTGCTACATGGTTACAGGAATTTTTAATTTATCTTTGCTTTTTCTTCCCACAAATCCAGATAACATGTTCTCATAACCCTTCAAAACCCATCATATACATTATTTCATAGTTTAAACACATAATTACTTCAATCTAGACCACATATCTGTTAACTAAGTGAGCATTCTCTGATTCTCTGATTCTCTGATTTTGGTCAGACAACTAAGTCATAACCTTCTCCTCTAGTAGCTGGTGTTATTTCATATTATAAAAACTTTCTGCTGACATTAGTACAGCAGCCATCCTCACACTGCTGAGTAAATAATTGAGTATTAAGGCATATCCAGGTGTGATAGCATGCAGCTATCTGTCTCACCAGTGCCTAAGTGGAAGGATGAAGGACAGATGGCTGTATTAAGCATTTCTAGAGGAACTCAGCAAAAGAATTATTTCACATGTCATTAAAGTTGAAAACACTGGTTTGAGAGCCTCATATGCTCAATGTTTGGAATAGTCATTTCATGACAATCTACAACCATATTGTTTCTAAAAGAGAAGTCCTGCTCTTGCTTCCAAAAGACACACAGGGGCAGGGCTCAATTATCATTTTTCCACATCAGTGTCGTTTAAACAGACTGAAGCTAATTGTGAAACTGCACCCCAGAGGCAAGCTGGCTGGTGAGCAGTACCATTTGTCTCAGAAGCTTCCAGCTTCTGATGTCTTGCAGCTCCCACTGAACTGTGAATTCAGCAGTCTCAAGCTTCCCATGCCTCTTGTGTGCTCACTGAAGAAGGAACATTCTTTTGCGGTTGCAAAATCTCATCTTGGTTCCTAGATCCTGTTAAGATTTAAGACTATCCAAGAACTCTGCAAAATATTCAAGTAGGTATTGGAGGCATTTCTCTATCCCTTTCCCTCATTTTTTATCACTGTGTTCATACAAGAATGACTGGATCACTTCAAACTACCAAATCTAATTAAATTCACCTGGAGAAAGAAAGAATTTAGGAAAGAAATTTCAGAGCCATTTGCCTTTCAGAGCTATACCTTTGAGTGTTCTTGGAGGCCAGATGGGGTTTTCAGAGAGGAAGGGGAAGAACATAGAACTCCATTTTAAAAAATAGAGAGAGGAAGAAGGGAGAGAGGGAACAAGCTTCCTGATCTTGTAGTCTAACTTCAGTTCGCAGAAGTGTACTGAGAAAAAGAATTGTCAACTGATCTATTCATAACCTTTGAAAAATGAAAGATGATGTTAAGAACAATTGACTTCAGAGCAATGCAATAACAACCAACTAACCAACCAACCAATAAAAAAAAAAAACACAAAAAAACCAAACAAAAGAAAGAAAAAAACAAGCAAAAAAAAACCCAAACCCAAAAAACTAGGTACTGTGGGTAGAGAGAAGTATAAGTCACTGTCTCTTTCTAGCTTTTAGCATTGATTCAGATGAACACTTGAGATACATGGTACACAACAAAGAAGAAATGACAGAGTGGGAATAAAACTTTCTAGAAAAGGGTACAAGATTACTAAATCAGAGGTTAACCATCAAAATGACACTTAGAAACAGCTGAAGAAAGGATGGAGAACACTACTCAAAGCTAAGTGTAACATAAGTTAGTAAATGTCAAGTTGCAGCAGAAAGGGGAACAAGTGCTGAGATGTATAAACATGCACGTTGCTTGTAAAACTTAAAGAATAAAAATTCCACTTTGGTCATAATCCAGGGAACATATAACAAGAACAACCAGAAGCACAGGAAATATGACCTTCAAAGAATGACTGTAGGTATGAGGACTGTTTAGTCTGCAGAAGACTAAGGGCATAGTCTTTCTATGAATAAGGGTTGTTGTTACAAAGAAGAAGGGAATAATTTATTCTTAGTGTCCAAAGGGAATAAGAAAAACATTTGCATTACAGGAGGCTCTTAAGGAGAGATTTAACAAATATTTGGTACAAACAGTATGGACATAGTTAATTTGAAAGTAAAGGAATCACTTATATGACTCTCAAGGTTAATTCCAGTTATAATTTCTGTAACTGTAGATGACAGACATATTGGTCAAACTATTAAGCATATTTCCTGCGTCCAGAACTAAAATTCTCAGAGGTCTTGGGTAAAAATGAAAGCCATTTCTGTTGCTGGATCAATTTGAAAATTAAGGAAGGAATAAAAGCTCTCCATATTATCTTTCTTCTTTTTTTCAGACAAAATATTAGGAAAAAAAAGGGATACTATGAATTGTACAATAGCTGTCTCTTTATAATTTTCTTAAAGTAAAGGACATTTGTAATGTTTCTATAAATACTTTTAATTCTGAACAAGTTCTGAACAATGAGTAGCTTTAATATAATCTGCCTCTTTCTGTCCTCTCTTGCCCATACCAATCCCTTTTATCCATATGCATAATGTAACACATGAATCTGACTGAATGACACAACTAAGCATTTAAAAAGAAAAAATAAAATAACATAAAATAAAAGAACATCAAATAAGCCCTCAAATAGAGCTACTAAAATCTTAGAATTTCTAAGGAGATACTTTGATTACAAGAGTCTGGTCATCACAAGCCACTTCTCCTAAAAAATGGCAATCTCAAAATTATAGTTCAGGTTAAATTAGTTTCCTGCAGATACGGTGGCCCAGAAGTGACTGTGTTGGTGCAGGGTGGGACAAGGTCTCTTTATGGGAGAGGGACCAAGGGTTGTAGGGTTTCTCCAACTAGTTCATCATGGCAGAGCCTATCTGGTGGGGCTTGTTCCATCACCCCATCCTGGAGCAGGGAAGCTAAGGAGCACCAAGCACCCCAGCCCCAGGGCATTTCTCTGGGGAAAGGGTTAGGCAGCTGGGATTTGGGTTTGCAGGTTGACCCTGCAGGGCAGGGCTGTGGGGAGATAGAGACCAACCCTGCTGCATCAGTGTTGGGGAAGAGACTGACAGCTGTGGGAGGTTGAGATGGGGTCCTGGGCCATGGGCAGGTGGGGGAGGCCCTGGAAGAAGCTGGACAGGGGTGGTCAACGCCTGCAAGGGACGGAAAACTACCTTGAAGATGTTAGATATTGCATTCCTAATGATGTGCTGGACTGAGAATCATGACTGTCAGATATTCTCAAGGCAATATTATAAACAAAAAAGTCTTCAAGGATTTTATCAAGTGGTAGCAAAAATATAAAATCACTCAAACCCTCGCACCCCAAAAATATAAATCCTTTCTACACAAAAGTGATAGTTTGATTAAGCAGCCTTCTTCAAAGTTTAACCCTCTCTAACTTGAAACCATCCAAAATCTTCATGTGCACTCCAGGTGAGAGTTGCAGTTGGCCTACCTTGTGCTGCAGCATTCAAGAACCCATCTTTCATTATCATAAAACTTTCTGTTGTTTCACCAACTTTATAATGTTGAAATATATTCCTAGATCAGTTCTTTCTCTCTCATTAGAAGTACTGGCGTTCACTTTTACCAACATGTCTCCTGAGCTGAAGCAACCATCACTTCTAAAGTGAAGAACAGCTATTTGTTATGCTTTGCCCCATGAAAATGTTGCGTAGTTCTGCTTTCTGTGCACAAGGAATTCACTTGTTCATCCCCTATGAACTTCATACATCTTGATTTGTCAGCCTCTTTCCAACTTAAGACTCTGTCCCCACTGAAGTTCACTGATTCCCATACTTGCTGTATCTATAGAATCCCACCTGTGTAAAAATAGCATCATATAAGGGTATAGATTTGCATTCAAGAGAAGGTGACAGCAGTGCTCTGGCTGTTTACTGATGCTATAGATGAAAGCAAAGAATACCTCTGGAGCAGTACCCTCCTTTCTAAAGGACTGCAACCACTCAAAAGTTTACTACTATAAATATGTGTATAAGAAACCACTTCTCTGCTGTACTTTCATTTGAAAGAATGCATGGATATTCAGAATAGAAATTTTGGGTCAAATAATGTCCTGGGATGCATCAAAAGAAGCATAGACAGCCATCTGAGGGAGGTCATTCTCCTCCTCTACTCTTCTCTTTTGAGACCCCCCCTGGAGTCCTGTGTCCAATTCTGAAGTCCCCAGCAATAGGAGGGACTTATGAGCATGACTCCTTGAGCATGTCCAGAGGAGAGCCACAGAAATGATTAGAGGATGGAAGCACCTCCCCTGTGAAGACAAGAGGAGGAAGAAGAGTCTCTGAGGTGACCACGTAGTACTTTTCCAATATCTGTAGGAGGTTTACAATAAAGCTGGAATAGGACTTTTTGCACGAGTATGTAGCAAGCGCAGAAGGGGCAATGGTCTAAACCTTGAAGAGGTGAGATGAAAATTAGATATTAGGTGGAAATTCTTTGCTATGTAGGTGATAAGACACTGGCACAGGTTGCCCAGGGAAGTTGTGGCTGCCCTCTCCCTGGAAGTGTTCAAGGCCATGTTGAATGGGGTCTTGAGCAACCTGGTCTAGTGGGAGGTGTCCCTGCCTTTATCAGGGGGGTTGGAACTAGATGATCTTTAAGGCATCTTCCAACCCTAGACATTCTATGTGGTCTGTACTCTAGTTCTGCTCAGCCAATGACTCCAGAATGAGACTCATACAAATAAGATACCACATTGATTCAAGTTATATGAAAGGGGTTTAAAAAACTCTCCTAACATAAAATATTAAGCAAAGAGCAAACTGTGATAGTTTGCATGAAACTAATGACCACAAGAATTCATTCAGTTTATTCTGTTTCTAATGTCCTATCATCTCAATCTTCTACAGGGCTAGTTATATCATACATAGGAGAAATGTTCCTAGCCTCGTTCAAACAAGCAGGACATACATCACATGTCGATGCAAATATTGCCAGATTCTGTATCACCTCAGGATAACTGTTTCTCTCTTTTTTTCTGATTTCTCTCAAAGTCCAGACTCATCAAATATGCATGATGAGCATGCATCTCTTCAGACCAGCAGGTTGAGCTTAATTTGCACAGGAGTGGGAACAAAATCCAGAGAGAAGCATCATTATGAGCTCCAGCAATTTCCTTTCTAATTTCAGCTCTCTGATGGCCCCTCAGTTCTCTTGTTCATACATTGGCCTCTAATGCACATTTTTGTCTTGTAGCTTGCTTCCTTTTCCAGGGAACCTTTGTAAATGGGAAAAATTGCATGGGCAGTGAGCAAAAGAAAAATAAAAAATTACCACAAGCCATCACAACTGAGCATAACTAGCCCTTGTTGTATCTCACAGGCATACATTGGCAAAATCTGGCAATGACTTTGGGCATTAGAATGGGAGTCAAATGGAGGAAAAGTTAAAAAAAAATCATTCTAATTAATTTTAATTTCTTAACTATACTCTTAACTTTAAGACAGCTTTAGAAACTTTCCAATAATTAAATAATTTGGAAAGGGGATAGAAGATGAAGGGAAGGGGATTAGAAATGGAATTATCATTAATATTTTGTTAATGTTGAAAATTATATGCTCATGTTATCCTGATGGATCCCAACTGATAGGCCAAAAAAAGTATGAGTTTCTAAATGAAGTGACTCCAACTGGGAAAAAAATTAAAATTCAAAATTTATATTGTTACAAACACCTCAACATAACTTATAATTCATAATGATTGCATTTTTCAGGGCATATATCACATGCACTTTTTTATCAAACATATAAGTATTTTTATTCACTGACCATCTGAGGGTAGAAAGAGGAAAGGGAGGAGTACAAAATGTAGGGTTTTTTCCAAGAATTACAAACGGTAGTGTTTATTTCTTTTCATTTTTTTCTTTGCTTCCTGCTAACTCTCCTCCTCTTCTCTATCCCATATTCACATTTTTTGCCTCTGTATACATTCAAACTGTCTTTTCACCAGTGGATGAATTTATTTAATCAACTAGAGATCCATTCCTCTATGCAATCTTTTTTGGACACCAAATCACCTTCACATCAATTGCCTGCAGGCTGCAGACTTGTACTGTGTTTTTTATGGAGCTTATGACGACATAATGACTTTTCCAGGCTGCAGCTGTAATGCATCTGGTGTTTATGGAGGTCACAAGAGACAGAAAACTGCATTTGCTTTTTTTTTTTTTTCTGGCATTTCATGTCTTTTTTTCAGCTCAAAAGTTTCAACAGGTGTTGCCCATTGTAATTTAAAAAAAAAATACAAAAATTAAAACTTTACAGATGTGACCCCTTAGAGAAGAAAACTTGCCCAGAAACTGTACCTTTTGCAGTATTCTCCATTCTGCCCCTGTAAACATTTTCTGGTGAAAAAAACATTGTCACAGTGCAGTCATATAGCTGGGCAATCACCTCCTGATGTATCTGAAAAGATAACTGCAAATTAAAAAGTAACATATGCTTCAGTGTATATTTTCATCTGAATATGAGCAGGAGTATGCATGTAAGTCTTTCTGATACAGAGGGAATGTGATATTTAAACTTCAAATTACAGAGCTAAAAAAGTTCTCTGGCATGGGGTCCTTGTCATGCTATTACATCATTATGCATCACAAAGATTGTGTTGAAAGGCAAGTTTAAAAATTCCTCTGTGATTTGCTAGAAAAATATCATTATATAAAAATAAGAATTTGAAGTCTGATAATTACAAAATTAGTATGCGATGTAACGTACAATACATATTTCCAGTGATAGAAGAAAGATGAGCTGCTTCTGCTTATCAAACAGTTTTATTTTTCTTACAGTAGTTTAACATATAGTATCACCACTTTTAATATATTGGGTAAAAAATCAGCCCTTTTTAAATTCACTGTAACTGCAGCTATCTGCAGTTAACTGAATCAGTTTCAGCTCTTGAGTTCTCAGTAATTACCCTGAAATGGCTCTGAATAACCTCCTTTGAGTTTTGAATTTTGGGTCTGTATCTTGAAGAATGGGGACATGGAGACTATGTTTACTAAAAAAATCTCTCAAGACTTGGAGTGCCAGATCAGTGTGAATGCCATTTCAGCTGCCACAGAGCTTGACAGTCCTCATGTGGATGTTCAGAGAAATGAGGATCAGAGAAGCCTTTGCAGCTGCCTGGAAGCTTCCAGTCAAATCTGAGCTAAAATCAAATACTAAGGAAGCAACATCCTCCGCAAACTGGGAGTTATCCCAGTTCTGCAGTTCCTCAAAAGTGTAATGAGACAGTTGTTAAAACATAGCATTGAAGAATAGAAAAATAAAACCCAGAAAAAGATGCATACACTTATTTTATCTGTCATAACATCTTATCATCAGTACAATCTGTAAAATAACTCTACCTTTCCTCATCTTCCACAGTTAACCAGGGATGTGAACTGCAGATTTAAACAGAGAGAATAGATACCTTTTTCCCCTCATGTCACATGTAACTTTTTTTACGGTGCAATTTTTCTGTAGAAGGTAATTTTATATCTTTCCCCTCTCTTCCTGTGCAATATCTTGCAGCTACCTCAGCAGCTGCTATGAACTACTTTTTCTCTAGGATTTCAGTGTTCTCCTGGTTGCAAGAACATTAACATTTTTCAGGCACTGGAACAAGAAGTGTTTGAGACACCATCCCTGGAATTATTTGAAAGATGTGTAGATGTGGTGTTTAGGGATGAACTTGGCAATGCAGGGTTTACAATTTGATACTGGATACTGAATGATCTTCAAGGGCTTTTCCAACCAAAAGGACTCTTCAATCCTATTATTTTTTTCCCAGACACAGGTCTCCTCCTGACATCAGAATTATCTACCACATATCACAATTACCTGTTCTTTCATTTCATAGAGTCCCTTAGGTCAGCTCCACCAATACTATTAGGTCTTGCTGGAGTTGCTTTTGCAGTGAAATCATCTGTGGTGGAATGGCAGATGGTGCTGCTCTCAGAAAAAAAGTCTCAGGAAAGTTTAGAAATCTGTTGTCATTACCTAAATAACTGATAATTCCAGGATCATTCAAGATAAGTGTTTTCTGGTGGTTTAGTTTCTATTCTGCCATCGCTGACACTGCAACTAGTAGTATCACCAGTAGTTAAAGATTAGAGAAAAACTGACATTAAGAAAAGCAACAATTTTCACTTTCACTGGGGGAAAAATAATTAAGAACATAAAAATAATCAAGAACACAATAAATTTTATTGTTACACCTTCTTTGTGAGTTGTCCTGAATCAAGTCTAAACATTTAAATGACAGCTAACAGGCTTCTTTATAGAATAAAAATATCTATCAGAGTATGAACAATGTGCACATTTCCTAAAGCAAAAAGACATGTATTTGAATACTAAGTATTTCTCATCTTCTGGTAACAAATGACAAGATATTTTTTAACTACTTTTTCTTTAACTCATCAAAAGCATATACACATTGTTTATTTGTCATTTATCCGACAGATCGTAAGAAAAATCTAAGCAAAACAACAGAATAACCAAGGTCTCAAGATTCAGGTCCTACAGTGAGACAGACTTAAATATCAAAACTGAAAATGTTTTATTTCTGTCCAATGGATGCCTAAAACTCAGTAGAAGCCTGAAAATTCATTTTGGAGAGAAAATTCTCACCACACTCAAATATATGCTGCCCTTGCCCATGCTAAGTCTCTGTCCTGTACAAGTAATGCCTAGCAACAGAAACCAGGCAAAGCACTAAGTAATACTCTTCTGGGGCCAGCCTGTTAAGTCTGCTCTGAGTGTATAATACAGAAGACAGGCCCACTCAGAAAATGAAAGTAATATCTTTTCATAGACATTATCTGAAAATTAAGACCATGAGATCAAGCTACTATGAAAAAGGGGGCAGTCTTCATTATACAGAAAGCAGAAGATTGTGTTAAAGAAAAAACTTCAGCATGAATTTAAACACACATCTCCCTGAAGCAGCTTTAAGTGGGAAGAGCAGAAATTCACATCTCTTGCTTAGATTTCAATATGAGGCCTAGGTCATTCACACAGGACTTAAAGATTCATGTCTTCTCAGTATTGCACCTCACTGTAAGTATAGATAAGAAGATGTTACTGTCACAGTTTAACACTGTCCTGGCAATTAAACCGAGTAACAGATGCTCTCTATTAATCCCCCTCTCCTCCCTGATAAAGAAAGGAGAGAGAAAAAGGCAGAGAGACTTCTGGGTTGGAAACTTAACTATACAGCTTTAATGAAAAAGTAATGATAAATAGGAAAAATTATTAAGTATATACAAATATACAAATATACAGGAAAATTGATCCCACATTCCTTCCCCCTTTTCCCCCAAGTGCAACTACTTACAAGAGACTTAGATGAAAGCAAAAGTACAAGACAGAAAATCACCTTTATTCTGGCCCAAACCAGGACAGTTACTTTACCCTTCCCATGCTCAAACTGAGTCAACTAGATAATTTCTCAGGTCCTTTCCAACCCAAACCATTCTATGATTCTATGACTTTATATATCTACTCTGGACATCAGTAGGGATGAAAGACAAACACTGCCTTTCTATTGAGGAAATGGCCTCAGCTTGTGCCAGGGGAGATTTAGATTGGGTATTAGGAAAACGTTTTTTACTTGAAAGGGTTGTCAAGCTCTGGAAAAGGCTTCTCAGGCGTGTGGTTGAGTCACCATTGCTGGTTATATTTAAAAGATGTGTAGACGTGGTGCTTAGGGACACGGTTTAGTGGTGAACTTGTCAGTGTGCTAGGTAAATGGCTCGACTTGATGATCTTTAAGATCTTTTCCAACCAAAGCTGGTCAATGATTCTATGCAAAATTTGTTAAGTGGTACCACCAAAAAATCTTTCCTGTAACTTGAATCTCATGATTCTTTTCATCTGTGGCAATGGACCATATGTGTAGATATCAGATGGTATATTGGGGCATACATGGAAACTCTAGGTTTGAAACCTCTCAGGTCGAGAAAAACACAGCATACACAATTCCTTTATTTCTCAAAAAAACATTGTAATTACTGGGCTCAAAAAATATGTCTCTCAGGTGCCTTTGGCTTTCATAAAAGAAAGTGTGAAGTACTTGGTTCTTTAAAGAATTCTTTGTGACCACCTTTATGGAGCCAAAGTAAAGGGAAAGTTCGAAAAATACCAACATATAGTATGAGTGGACTGGAATGGAATAGAGTACAATACAGTGAATATTTTCAGTGTGAAGGGAGCTACAAAGGTCATCTTGTTAACTGCCTGGCCAGTTCAGGGCTGACCAAAATTTAAAGCATATTATTAAAGACATCATCCAATTGTCTCTTAAATATCGACAGGCTTGAGGCATTGACTACCTCTCTGTGAAACTTGTTTATGTCATCAACTACCCTTTCAGTAAGGAAATATTTCCTAAAGCCAAGTGTGAACCTCCCCTGACACAGCTTTGATCTATACACCCATGTTATTTTATTGGATATCTGGAGAACAGCAGAACAGTCTCCACTTCCCCTTCTCTGGAACAGGTTACCCAGTGAGGTTGTGGAGTCGCCTTCTCTGCAGACATTCAAAACCTTCCTGGACACGTTCCTGTGTGACCTGTTGTAGGTGACCCTGCTCTGGCAGGGTGTTTGGAGTAGATGATCTTTCAAGGTCCCTTACAACCCCTAACTTTCTGTGCTTTCTGTGATTGAAGTTGCCCCTCAGCCTTCTCCTCTCCAAGCTAGATAAATGTGATGTCCTCAACTGCTCCTCACAGAACGTGCCTTCTAGCCCCTTCACCAGCTTTGTTGATCTTCCCTGGATTCATTCAAGTATATCAACATCCTTCTAATGTTGTGCAGCCCAGAAATGCATACAGTACTCAGGATGAGTTCACACAAAAGCTAAATGCAGCAAGATAATCCCCTCTTCTGTCCAGCTGATTATGCTGTGTCAAACAAACCTCAGAATTCAGTTTGCCCTCATCTCTGCCAGAGCACAATAGGCTGGCTAGATGCATTTTCCTAGATTTTAAGTGATTAATTTTCAGTGTTCCCTATTGAATATGAAGGATTTGTATATTGCTTTCATAGGGTACCAAGTACGTACAGAGCCCTGGTAAACAGCACCGAACTTGAGACCACACTTGCCACGTACATAGTCAGCAGGTTTTGTGGGTTTTAAGTTAGTATATATTCAAATATTCTGTCAATATGGTCATCTAGGTCTAGGTTAAGTAAAAATTTGAAATTCTAACTGCATCTAGAAAATCATAGCTCTTTATAGTCTAGAAGTAGGAAATATCTTTAGCTTTTGATAATGTTCTACATTTTGAAATATAATGTTACACGTACATAATTTTCATTTATTCTTTAAAACAATCCCACTAATCCCATAGCCACATGGTCAAAGTGACACCAAGCTTCTGAAAGCTACTGACACATCTATCTGAGACATCTGACCATCACGTAGAGAACTATATCCTCACACAAGATTTATCTTAAACTCCTCCTCTTTAATAGTGGCCCTTTTCAGTGATTTCACATACATCCTTCAGGTGTTTTTTACTTTTCAGTCACTCTATCTGATTTAAAAGCTTTTCCCTTTCAGTGAAAAGACAAGCTTAGTTAAAATGAAAAAGGTCATGCTAGTCTTATGCTCTGAGTCATAGATTAGTTCTGCTCCATAACATCTACTCAGGCTCAATATTTTCTCCTGAGAGACTATGCCCTGAGGTAAATGTTCAGTAATATTTTGTATTTCTGTGTAGAATTCAGAATGTTCTTCATACTTGGATGCCAAAGATTTTCTCCGAAACATCTCATTTAGTAATCCCTTTCTGGATATTCATGGGGTTTTTATTGCAGGATGCATACTCTCAGTTTCCCAAACTGCAGTTTTGCCCAGGGCATTCTTCCTAGTAATATTGTCCCCAGATTCACCTAAAACCCTATCAAACAGCAGGGAAGCAAATCAACAAGGAACTTAATTCTTGTAGAAATTCTCTAGCTCTGCTGCAGTCAGCTGTCAGCTTTTCTGTTGCTCAATATTTGGTCTCTTTTTCCTTTCAAATGTTGGTTTTTTTCTTCCTTCCACCAAGCCTCTCCACTTACTTTACCCTCAGAGATTACTTCTTTCAGATTCCTTAGGATTAAATAAGCCAAGGGAGTTGGAGTGAAGCTATTTCAAAAGAAATAGACTCTTGTATTATGCCCCGAAACACAAAACTGGAAGTCCAATAATTCTTTGAAGTCAGTTTATGAGTGTCTGAATTACAAATACTGACAACTCCAAGCTTATTGAATAAACAAATATCAGATATTTAATAGGAAAATGAAGTGTGAGTAAAATATGGCACGACATAAAGCAGAAAACAGGAATGAAATACAGCTTGCTAAAGATTGCCTAGCAGAGCAGGATAAGGTGGTAACAGAAAAGAGGATATTTTTCATGTAAAGTGGCAATCAATACACTGACAACATGAGAAAGTTTCTCCAAAAGCTGCTGAGCTGCTAATGGAAAAATTAGTAAGAAAACAAAGGTCCCCAAAGAATATAATAAATCAAGGCTCCAAGGTCCTGAAGTACTTTTCATGCACAGAATGTAATGACATTTCATTTCCTACTTTTCTGCCAAGAATGCCAGACCAGCAGGATGATATAGAGTCTTATAAGTCTTTCTGCTTCATTTCTGTACTGAGTATTTAGTAATGTGTACTAAAATAGACTACAGACACAGAAGAAAAAAATGTGGTCTCATTCAGTATCCTTATTTTCTGTTCATAAATACTTCAAGACTCTTCACAGTCATGTCCCATTTTCTACAAATAATTAGCTAAGGGTCATGTACATTTTCTCCATATTTAAAAACTGAGCAGTGTATTAAGTTCTGATTAGATATACAGGGTGATTTCACATGGCAGAATGTAGTTAAATATCTAGATAACGTGATATTGCTGATGGCACAATGGAAAAATACAAAGGAACCATCTGTATGAAAGGAAGTTGGCTAACAGTCTGTAAAACGTAGTTTAATGCTGCTGCCTGAAGTCTGTGGCTCAAAAATGTTTTCCTAGCATGTTGGCTGTTTTGGATCTGTTTCTGATGCATCTGATTCTCCTTCTACATTGTAAAAGAAACTTATGCATCTAATTTAAAATACGGATGTGGCTGTGGGACAGGAACCAGAAAGTTGGGTTTTTGCAGTATTCAGTATTGCGGTAACCAAAACCCCTCTTGGATTAGACATTTGTCTAATGTGTAAGGGAAATGTGTCTGAGAACTTAAAAACAGTTTTCCTAGAAATTTTGAACCACCCTTACAGGAAAGCAATTCCAACTATCCCATTCTCCAGCTTTTAGCTTTCTGTGCATGCCTCACTACATTCTTTGATAAAAATAATATCTGTGAAACTTAAGAACTCACTGTAAATAATCCTTACCTCCAAATAATATGTTTTAACCTATGCTGTCTTCACTATAACAATTCATAGCTTTGACTGATCTTATGCATTTTTCTTTCCTTTAGTTTGATCATTCTGAACATACACATTTAATGTGAACTAGCATTTCACATAGATGAATAAGAAAAAGGACTAGTAAATGCATATGGAACAGTCACCCCAGGCTGTCTGGCAAAATCATATCATTTAATTTTTTGATGAAAAGTAGTAATTTTTTTTTATGGTAAATCATCGATTAATAGAATCATAGAATTGCTTTTCTTGGAAAGGAACTTAAAAATCATCTAATTCTTACCCTCCTGCCATGGGCAGGGACACCTCCACTAGACATGGTTGCTCAAATCTTCATCCAACCTGGCTTTAACACTTGCAGGGAGAGACAATCCACAACTTCCATGGACAATCTGTTTCAGTGTCGCACTACCCTCCCAGTAAAGAATTTCCTCCTAGTTTTTAATCTAAATATATCCTTTTTCAGCTTAAATCCACTACCCCTCACTCTGTCACTACATGTCTTTATAAAAATCTCTTCCTGTTTTTCCTGTTTTTCCTTTACATACTGGAAGCCAGCAATAAGGTCTCCCCTCATCCATCTTTTTTCTTCTCTTGATTTAACAGACTAACTCTCTCAGCCTGTCTCCATAGGACAGATGCTCCAGCCCTCTCAGCATCTTCATGAACCTCCTCTGGACCCACTCAAGCATGTACATGTCTTTCTCACATTGGAGGTTCCAGAACTGGACACAATACTCCAGGACAGGGTCTCACAAGAGGAGTAAAGACTCCGAATTACCTCACTCAAACTGCTGGACATGCTTCTTTTGACACAACCCAGGACATATTTGGCTTTCTGCACTGCAAGCACTGATTGCCAGTTCATATTCATTTTTTGATTGAGCAACACCCCCAAGTCCTTCTTTTCAAGGTCACTCTCAATCCACTCATCATTCACCCTGTATTTGTGCTTGGGTTGCCCTGACTCAGGTGCAGGACCTTAAATTTGACCTCAGTGAACTACATTAGATTCAAAAAAGTAAAAACAAGTTTGGAAAGACCTTTAATAAGCTTGAGAACTCTTTTTAAACTTTCTGAGGTTGCACCCAATCCCACTGTTTGTATCCCTGACAAAGCCATTAAGCAATACTGGTCCAAGTGTGGATCCATGAGAGATGTTATTCATTCTTGGTCTCCACCCAGACATTGAGCAGTTGACTACAATTCTTTTGAGCATGACCATTCAGCCAATTCCTTTTCCACCAAGTGTTCCACCTGTCAAATCTATTTGTCTCTATTTTTGAGGCTCCCATTGGTACTGATGGGAGCCCACTCAGCCTAAGGCAACTGGAGGCCCAAACAAATACCCTAAATCCCCATGTCCAGAGTTGCTTTTGCTGATGATGCCACCCTCGTTGCTCACACAGAAGCAGCTCTGTAGCACATCCTGCTTTGCAGAGGCTGCAGATCCTTTTAGACTGGAAGTCAACTTGAAGAATACAGAAGTTCTCTACCAGCCTGCACCACAGGAAGACTTCCATCATCCCCACATCACCATAGGTGAATCAGAGCTTAAGACAGCCCAGCAGTTCAGCTCTCTGGGATTAGCAAAGGCATACAGAGCATTCAGAAGACTTCATAAAAGAGTCTGGAGCAATAAACACCTGAAGTACAAAGATCAGTGTCTACAGAGCCATTGTACTGTCTACTATTTTATATGGGTCTGAATCATGGGTCATCTACAGCCACCACCTGCAACTCCTTGAACACTTCCATCAGTGCTGCCTCCGTACAATCCTAAACAACCACTGGACTGACTGTGTGACCAATGCCACTGTCCTTGAACAGGAAGGGGTCACCAGTACTGAGGCCATGCTACTGAGGACTCAGCAGCACTGGGCAGGGCAAGTCTCTGGGATGGAGGATCACCCTCTCCCTAAGTGATGATGCTCTGTGGTGAATTTGCCACCAGCTGCCACAACTGAGGAGCCCCAAAGGGAGATTCAAGGACTCTCTGAAACAATCCCTCAGCTTTGGCCATATTGACTGCCATCAGTGTCCACTCTGGCCTCCAGTTGAGAGACATGAAGACACCATCCCTAACGTTGCTTCCTCCTTTGAGAACACAGTAGAATCAGTCTTGAGGAGAAAAGACAGTGCAGGAAGAGCCTTGCCTTGTCTGTCCCTTCACAGGAGGCTTTCTGCTCTGCCTTTTGCAACTGCACTGCCTGTCCCATATTGGCCTTATCAGCCATCAGCATGCTTGCACCAAGTGTGGGGAGAGCCCTTCTTAAATCTTAAACCTTTGTTCTCAAAGCCAAGCCATGATGATGATGACTTTTGAGACAAGGATGTTGTGCAGAACAGAATTGAATGCTTTGCACAAGTTCAAGTGATCATGTCAGTCATCCTTCCCTTACCTACAAATAATTTAACCCTGTCAGAGGAGGGCACCAAATATGTCAGTAACAATTTGACCGTAGTGAAACCATGTTGACTGTCACAAATCACTTCTCTGTTTTTGATGTGCCTCATCTGTGATCTGAGGAGGCACAAAGCTGAAATTGACCAGCATGTATTTTCTTAGTTCTTCCTTCTATCTCCTTTTAAAAATGGGATTTATGTTGCCCCTTTTCTGTTACTGCAAACTCAAGTGTGCACAACTTTCCCAACATGGTGGACAGTGGCTTAAAAACTTTATCTGCCAGTTCCTACAGGACCTTTGAATGGATCTCATTGTGTCCTATTGGCCTGTGCACATTCAGATTCCTTAGACAATTTTGAACAAGGTCTTCTCTTATGGTGGGATGTACTTCATTCTCAGTGCTCCACATAGAGTAAAAATACATCACATTTTTTCTCAAATTGCTCTTGCAATAATATATGTTAATGCGTGATGGTGCAAATACATTTTCAGGTAGCGAAAAATAGCCATGCATACTTGAAATATTAAAAAATTAATGACAGCAGCAACAACCCATAAATAAGCAATGTCTTCAACCCACAAATAAACAATGTCTTAAATGTTAGGTCACAAAATATAGAGTGACTATTTCTGGTACCTGATTTTTGTATCATGCATGATACTGTCTGTGCATGTTCCAATATTAACCACTCAAGAAATATTATTTAATGACTGATATTAAATGAATTTACAATGAAAATTGCATGTCACTATTTGGCACAGAGGTTTTACATAACTTAAAATTAAGTATGAAAGGGCATTGAAATCTAGGAAATTGTTTCACCTAAAACTTCCAGTGGATATTCTTACACAGTTTTGTTTGGGGTACCAGAAAGGGCTAGGTATAATATCTAAGAACACATTCAAATATAAGGGAGAAACCTACCCTCTAGAGACTTTATGTCAATGAAAGCTTGAGAAAAATCAAATATCAAAAGAAACATAATCCATTAGTCCAACTATTAGTGTTATTTATGGCTAAAGTGTAACGTTGTTTGATGCAGTGATATATAAAGTAATACTTTATTGACAATTCCATTATGTTATTTGTACATGTATTTGTATTTAAGCAGAACACATGTGCATAGTATAAAAACAAACTATTTCTAGCTACTTCTATTCCTGAGTTAACTCTAAGGATTCCTGTTTTCCAATTTCCTCTACAGGGTGGTAGAATAACTGGGTTAGGCACTTGTTTGAAGAATAACATAGAAGTCTTGATTTAGTTAATTGTTCTTGCCTGAGATTTGGAAGGTGAATGCCTCTAGTTCTAGTTCACTTCTATTTTTGATAACTTCCTTACATAGTAAGTCCCAATATACTCTTTGGTCCCTCCCCTGCACTTAGCCATATGAATTATTAAGATGTTACTACTGCATCCCTATGGTACTATGAAAGAGCAGGTCCTCTACAATGTCTTGACTTGGACTGAATTAATATCAAGGGATTACATTTAAGAAGTTACATAAATTTATTTTCTTGATCTTCTCTGTAAACACTCATAAGAGAGTTTATCCAGCATGTCTTTTTTGGTTCATCTAGTATGGTTTATATAAGATAGTGTACTGAATGTGAGCAAAGATTAGGTTGTGATCACTCCACTTATCCAATGAAATACAATTTCATCTCATAAGTGGCTTCAAAGAAAGACGAAGCAAATGAAAAGTAGTATGAGATGGCTTCCATGTGTGGAGTATTCAAACAGACTGGGATACTTCTGCATGGAAAAGACACAGTTTGGGAAAAGGGGGATATAAATGATGTAGACATACTTATGACTATGAGAGGCAAAGACTTGGCAGTTCCTAGTATCTTCCAGTGAAAGTGAGACAGAAGAGGTTGTAAATCCAGAATAAAGAAAGGGAAGACTTATTATAATGCAGTGGGCAGCAGAGCTGTGGAACTCCTTGCCAAACGACATTGCAGTTGCAAAGAGCTGCAAGGTTCATGAGAAGTTTGAATGGTCTTCTGGAAGAGTCATGCACTTTGGGTGAATAAGGAGAGAATCCACATGGGACTTCAGAAATTCTCAGAGCCGAAATCAGTTGGAATCTGAGAGCCTATTAGCAACACATTTGTCTGTCCATCCTCTACCCTGAGTAGCTGCTTATGACCAGTGCTGGAGACATGCTTTAGGTCTGGATGGACAAATGTTTTGAAAATGTATTTCTGCTCTTATATTTCAAGACCATAAATGTCAGGAAAATGTTTTCTGTACTATAAAAAGATAGCAGTGTTTGTACACATCTCCACTCTCATTTTCTCACCTGTCATTGCCTCACCAAACTTGATTCTTTCCAGTAGCTACCTGGGAATGGATTTCCTGCTGGGTTAATTACTCTAAAAGCTGGCAAACCTGTCGGCTACTCTCACCACAGCAGCTGTTCAGACATTCCATTATATATAAGCCGTGTAATTCTCCCCTGTTAACTTGCCAAACAGCATGCAGTTGGCTGAGCAAACAAGTCATGGCAATTGTCCCTTTATGACTGGCATACATCACCTCCTCAGTAGCATAGATCACAAAAATAACATATGTTTCTTAACTATGTTGCCCGTGCACTCCTGTCCACATCAATACAGATAATAATGGTGCAGTCTTCTGGTAATGTAACAGATAATTACACAGCTCCCACAAACAATCTTATATTACTCACTAGTTCATACAGCAATTGTTCTTCTGACTCCATTTTGATCCTTTACATGTGTTTGTGATTCTCTTTGCAAGCATGTTTTGTACATTGTCAAGATAATCACTATACAATGGTTGCAGAAAAAAAAATAGACTAAGTTGGAGTCAAGTTGGACTAAATGATGACAACAACATGCTGTCTTTTAGAAAACCAGTTTAAAGATATTAAAATATGTGTAGGCATCAAAATATTAATTCATAAATTTAATGTCATAAATTTAATATATAAATTGACTATGCTGTTATATGATTATACTTGTGTTTATTTTCAGAGACTGGGTTACATTTGGGAAAAATATTGCCTTTGGGATTCTTTCTACTAAAATGTTAAATGAAAGTTTACTCTCATTTCTTTCCATGCTTCAATTCCATGCCTTTTCATACATGCATCCTGAAATTTTTTACACTCATCAATAGACACAAATCACACATTAAGCTGCTAATATCCCAGTAAGGATGACATCAGCACTGATGCTTCAATATTTTCATGCAGTTTTCAAAGAGTCTCACTCTTCCACACACTTTAACAAAATCAGGTGTGAATAATCCCTTTCATCTTAAACACATCTCTAACCAAGAAAAACATTAAAGAGCAAAAAGAAAAGATTTACTTACAGTGTCTTAGAGTATGTTAGCATTTGCATGTCTTTCTGCAGTCACATGCATCAAGAAAAATTGTGTTCTAATTTTATAACATTTAATAATCTTGTTCATAGGATGATGATCTACCAGTAGTATTACAGAAAGTCTGAGAATATGTCTAATAAGCACAAACTGCAAAGCAAGAGAATTAATTCTCCTACTTTTGCATATCCATCACTATCATGAAAAAGTCCTTTTTCTCCTGATGTTGTGCAGCAAGGCTTCTTATATTGCCTCAGGCTGTGAAAATGTTATTTTAACTTCTTTCAGGATAATGTCACAACCCGTCCATTAAAATTAACCATTAGCATGTGAACTGCAAGCTGCTTAGCAGCACAATCTCTTCAGCTAACAAAGACCATTCCTCCCTCTCTAACCCCCCATATGGTGAAGTGGACCATTGTAAACCTGAACTCTGGAATAGAACAGTTTGCCCCATTTACATTACCCTGTCACAGATGGTCATTTAGGAAACCTGTCTGAACTTTACCTTCACCCAGTAACCCTCAAACACTTATCAATCTTAAGAGGAATGAAGCACAAAAGTGAGCTGTTAGGCAAGAATAAAAGTGACAATGAATGAAGAGTTTGCAACAGCAAGCGTTCTTGGTAGGATGATATTTTTTTCACTTCTTTGAAAAAGTAAAAGCCAATAAGGACCAAAATGAAAAAAAAGGAAAAAAAAAAAAAAAAAGGAAAAAAAAAAAGGACAAAAATTACTCTGAAGGCCATCATGGTGGAAACAATACTAAGTACAGATAGGAAATAAAGTATAAAAGGACCCTGAGGACAAACAAAAAGGAGGTAATAATTTTATCACTCCATTTCCTCCCTTGTAGATACCAAGATCATGACTATATTTTATTGCACCAGCCAAGCAGTCACAAAAGTCAAGATGTCTGTCTGTGCTTGTGGAAGTATAGCCAGAAGAAATTTGTCCTGGCAAACAAGTCTATCAGCTTTAACTAATGACATCCAGCAGGTCTTATTTCCTAAGGGAAGGATTAATTTCTCATCAACGACAATTGTAAAGATGATATCACAATTCATTACCCAGTTCACTGCCCAGGAATAGACTAAGGAGTTCAGTGTTCTGCCTCAGAATTGAAAAAAAAATATTTTTTTTTCTTGATTCAGATGTGTCAAATCTAAATTCTGATACTACTGAGTGGACGAAAGTAGCTTTGTCAAAATCCACTCTCACAACAGACATATGCAAATGTTACCCCTTTGTCTCACAAAAGGACTCCAAATTCCTTGTTTTGTCCCAAAGTGAAGTTCATTAAGTTCAATGAGAAACAAAATAGAAGTCCTTTTGCCAGAAGCTCATTCAAATACATTGAATATGTTTCTTTTCCCGCCCATTGCAGCAGGAACTCTGGGAAGGCTTTACCTTTACAACTTTTGCCATGTAAAACTTCCTTTTGGCAACTCCAAGCAATTTATTTGACCCAGGCCCTTGGATATACCATCTTTCACACTAAAGACTCACAAACTACTTAAGAACAAGCAGCTGTTTGACAACATAAAGCAAGGCTACTTGGCAGTTTAGGACAGGAAGTACGGACAGTTACCATATGCGGCTTTAAAAAAGTTGGGGCAATATCCAAACTGGAAAGTGGCCAAGGCATTAGATCTAACAACTTTATTCCCACAGGCTCTGAGACATTTATTTCTTAATCCCTCAAATATACTTTAATTGTGTGTAAGGAAATGTCTCCCTTAAAAGCAAAAAACAAGGGTTAAAGTAGTTCTTTTACCACTCTTTGTCTGCACATACAGCTCAAACCGAGTTTTCTCCCCACAATTACACTTTTCAATTACTGATCTCTTCTAATCTGTTCCTGTTTCCTATCATTTTCTCAGTTACCCTGCTCCTCTTGACTCTACTTCATTAATTTACTGCTAGCTCTTCCTGCCCGTTGTTCCTCATTCTAACCCTTTAATTAGTACCTTCTGAAGTTGATTAAGGTGCCAGAGAAACTGATTCTCACTGCTGGTTGGCTGATAAAAATGTGGAATAGATAGATGTGATCGAACAGCTGCCTTGTCCTTCATTATTTTTCACTGCATTCATCCTTACAGTTTCTGCAGTTTCACATAGTTCCATAACTTGCACATTAAATCAGTTGTTCTGCTTTGTGATTACTTGGCAGACTTATTTTTAGAGGTCCCTGGACCGTAGATTTTGATAACAAAGGAGTCCTTTCTTTGGGATGTTTTATTTTTCCCCACACTCAGCAACAACAGAAATAATCAGTTAGCTTTCTGGGAGTAATGGAAGATCACAAATCTTATATATTGTTAATGTCAGGGTTGTTTGGTTTTTTTTTTTTCTTTGTTTTTGGAAGGTCATTTTCTTCAAAGATAGAATTACAGTGCTGTGTATGAAGCGTTTTGTACTTATTTTGCTGGGTATTTAAAAATCAAAAATTAATGAGTTCCACTGATAAGAAGGATTATATATAGTATATGTAAAATAGTAGAAACAAAACCTTAAAGCAGTTTAGGTTTTTGAGGTGAAACTTATAAAACAGACAGGCAATAAGGGATTGGGGCTGGTGATTTTGGGGGGAAGTGTTCATTATTTAGAACTCATTTATATATAGAGAGAAATCTTTAAAAGCCTAAATGATTTAAAATAGCATACTCAAGAAATGTGTGGCAATCTCCTCTCTGATAACCACGTATCAAAATTATAGAGAGGTTTCTATGTATTACATAGACACAAACTAGCCTCCACAGAGTCCATATAAACCATATCTGAAAGACACTCAAGTATACACTCTGCTGGGTGGATTTCAGATTTCACTTCTGGCAATGGTGTGTGCTTCAAAGGCTTCAGAGTATAATGTAAATTCAACACTACATGGCTGCTTCTGATGAGGAAGTAACTTAGAATAGGGTGTAGTCTCCACAGATGTTTAGCCTGGAGGCTATGATGCTATGAGAGTCCCTGGAAAAATAAATGAGCTATGGCTGGACAAGTCCAAATTCTGCATTTTCAACTGTATTGTTTGGAATCAAAAGAAGTTCCAAATAGCTTCCAAGGTTAGCCCCAAAAAACAACTCTTCGATTATATGATAAACCAGAATAAATAACACCGAAATATATTTTCCTAAAATTAAAAAACAAACAAACAAACAAAAAACCCAAACACAAGTACACAGAAAATAGGGAAGATCATGCAAATTGTACCAAATAAGTTAAATTATGAACCTGCTATTTTAATTTTAATCGGAAGCTGAAATTTAACCTAGATATCCAAATACATTCCCTATTTTTTTGTATAAGAAGGCAAGGTGAAAGTTTCGTAAACTAGATTTTCACATGGAAAATTGTAAATCATCACTCTCACTCTGACTCTCTTCAAGCTTCTTCATGTGACCAAAGCTTTTGTTTGGAGAAAGTGAACAGAATTTGGTTAGATGAGATTAAGTTTTACAATATTCACATGTCCATTGCATTTATATATTCACTTCCTCTTGTAAGGAACTGGCCACTTATAACATGATAAAAAGGCGAAGAAAAAGTATAAATTAAAAAAAAATAAAGCAAGAGAATGTAACAATTATAGAAAACTCATGGAATTTCACAAGAATGTGCAATCTGGAGATAACAGTTTTCCTATTTTCAACAATTTCTGTTGCTAGTTGTTTCTTTAATAGCTGTAAGAGACATAAATTAATTTAACACTAAGAAAGAGATTTCCAAAGGTCAATCTGTCAGAGTGATTCTCAAAAACTGTATACCAACTTTCCTAACAGAACTTAGATACCAACTTGCTTTTTTATTTTTCTCATTCAGAAATGTACAGAAGGAAAGAATTTTGAATTTAAGAACTGGACTTTAATCACATTACCTTTACTTCTAATTCTTCACTAGGAGAAAGGAACAAGAATTACTTTTTCACAAACTTTGTCTTAAAAGGTCAATATTTTAACAAATAAATATGTCATAAATCCAGCAGTTGCTAACCAGGAAGTCACCTGAGGTTGGATGCATTTCACTTCATGTCAAGTGTCTAAAAATTAGAAGTTAATATGCACATGAGTAAGATCTGACTGTGTATCACAGCTTATGGATTTCTTTTGTAGTAATTGTGGAAAAGAAAGATCATGCAGTTGTTTTGATCTTATAAAAGAGAATGTGATTAGATTAGACACTAGGTTTAGGAGTTTAAATTTCTTTTGTGTGTTGTTACATCCAGAAAAGAAATTGTTGTTTAACTTGCCTCCCTGCATAATTTTCTTAAATATATAATACTATAGAAAAAAGCTGCCCAGAGCACCTGAAACTTGTTACTGCAGTATACAGCATATCCAGTAAGGCTGCTGCCTTTGCTCAGTTAAATACCTAGGCTTGCTCGGAAGTGAATAAGGTTATTGAGATGCAGCTGTGGCACTGAGAGACTGGAGGCTGTTCAGCAAGGAAAAGACTGGATACACCTAATTCAAATTCCACTGAGCTTGAATAAAAGTATAGAAGACTCAAAAGAAAATACTAAGACAGTGTATGTTGTTTAATAGTTTAGTAGGTACAGTACTTATTGTAAGGTACATTTTAGGTCCCAGAAGCCTGAGGGCATTTGTATGTACATCTTTCCTAGCCTAATGGCGTTTGTACTTACATCTGTCCTGGTCCAAGGAAGTGCCTTTATCCATAGTGTATGTAGCTGAGTGAGTAACAGCCTTCTCTTGATTAAAACTGACCTTCTGTGGAGTTGAAAAAGCAAACCTGTACACAGTATTCTAGGCTTACACTTAATATTTCCAATGGTTGGAAATTTTTACTGATTCATGTTTTTTTTGTGTTTGTTATTTTTTCATCTAAGTTACAAAAAGTACATCTATTTGAAATTCCATCCTCTTCAACATTTTAAGCCCTTGCTTTAAAACCTGGTGGCTTGAGTGAAGGTGGAGTCATAAGAATTATTTTTCTACTACAAAAAAAAAAACAAAAAAAAAAACAAAAAAAAAAAAAAAAAAAAAAAAAACAAAACAAACCCAAACTAGTTCTTTCTAGAAAGAAAAAGGCTGGAGATGTTCTAGCAGATTTTCACGGAATTTACCAAAATGAGGAAGAGCACACTGATAGCATCTTTTAATTAAGGATTTTGAAATAAGGTGTTATTGTTGAAGCACTGGGCATTTTCATTTACAGAAAGTGCTATGGCCACAATTAGCTGATTGATGGATATTGTTATCCATTGTTATCTGTACTGTTTTCCATATTCATGTTTCATTTTTAGATCCTGCCAATTAGTAATTATAGATTATAGATTATATTAGCCAAAGCACTAAAATCCTAAGGGTTATTGTGATACATTTTGTTTTGGTGTCTGTCTCAAGACAAGGAGTCTCAATGTCTTTTCTACATAACAAATTAGAGTTTTCTGAAACTGAAAGATTTCAGTAGGTATCTGTAAAGAACAGGTCATTAAGAGTATGTTTTACAAGACATTTATACCTGTGCTCCAGCTTCACATCTCAATGTCAGCAGCCTGGAACATCCTCCTGGAGGGCAGGTTGGCTAAACACAATGAAGCATTGTGATTTCAATTGCAGACTTTAAACTGAAGACTTCATTGGCTCTTATACTGGTTAGGATTTTATTCCCATTTCTAAATATGTTGCTTAGATTTTATCAGCAGCAAAATGAGTAGAAAAAGCAATATTTTAAATAATTTTTAACACTGAATTTCGATAAGAAAATACTATATTTAGAATATATTATTTTTATAAATTAGAACATTTTCTATAAATTAGATTTTCATCATTTCTAGCCAAATAATGCTTGCTGTTCATAAGTGTTGTAGTATAATCCTGTTAGGGACCTAAGCCCAACTCATTCTCTTACCCTTCCAGCTCTTTCCCATCCTGATGAGGGACAGCAAAGTAAAGAAACTCATGGGTGGAGATAAAGACAGTTTAACAGGTAAAGCACACACAGGCAAAGCAAAATAAGGAATTAATTCACTCCCTATCAGCACTCTGATATTTAGTCAGCTAGGAAGGCAGGATTTCACCACATGTAACAGTTACCTGAGGAAACAAATGCCATAACCCTGAATGGAACCCTGAAACTTATTTTTAAGAAGCAGAGGTAGAAAATTCTTCTGACTTTGTTATTATGAAAGGACATCCATCTGGCTATTTGCATATACCCTTACACAACTCGACAACAATTACTACTGTTGTAGCTATTACATTAATTTAATGGTGTTCTTTTATGGGTGTGAACATATTTACATATTCCTGTTATGTTATATATCAAGATTTTGTCACAGTTTTAATTTTTTTGTGTGCAGATGGATTACTAAGAAGTATAATCTATTTCAGCTTCATCCTTTCTTTATTTTCTTCTTGAGGAAATTAGGCTGGTGCTTCCAAGGTTTAAACTACTAGGGGTTGTTAGGTTATTGTCTCTGTATTTAGGAGGCTGGAAGACAAAATCATTCAATAGCCTCAGGAGGTTTGCAGATGTTCATTTAAAGGCATTATTAAGAAAACCAGCAGATGTATTCTCTGGCAAACAGCTGTGACCCTCTGTTTGTCCCTCAGAAAGTTAGTTTATTAAATAATGAGGTGAATCAGACCTTTTATGAAAAAATTCTTACATTTCTCTGCAAAAAAAGGCTACTGCAATCAGCATGCTGTCCAGATGCAATAAGAAACAAAGCAAGATACTTTTCCTCTAAGGCCATACCCTGTGGAACTTAACAGATGAAATCTCCAAGGCTTTCTTATCACCATGCGAGAAAAAATAATAGGTATCTCAGAGGTCAATCATTCGACAGATGAAGGAGAAAATGGTACTTTTGTTTCAGGTCAGGTGGGCCTGTGGTGACTGTTATTGGTACTAGTGGGTTTTGGGTGGCATAATCTTTACCACGACAAACAAGACAGCAGGTTTTTTTGTTTGGTTTGTTGGCTTTTTTAGGTTCTTCTAAAAGCAATATTATAGTGCTAGATGGCAATATCCACATAGAATATAGCTATATAATCTGATTACTGTCATCTCCTTTTGAGAGTGGAGAATGAACCAGCATTTCTTGGTGCCTTCCCTTCCCAACACCAGTGGTGAAATGCAACTGTCCTGTTCAAGATTATTGCATCCAATTTGTGTTTACTGACTATGAAGAAATTACATCTTTAGCTCAAATGTAGACATTGACTGTCCAGGTATCAAGGGCCTGATTAAGTTAGATAAACATAGGTATCTACTGCAGTCTGAGAGGCTGCTATTAGTTTGAGACATTTGTTTGAGGATGGCAGATAAAACAGAATATACGTAGGGTACCCAGGCCTTTCTGAAGTGCCAGCTTGAAGCCAGGCTGATTCAAAAAGGAGTCCTAAATGTCTTTAAACACCTATGACAAGACAAATTATTCAAATCTCTGAAGTTATGTGACATTAATACTACCTTCTGTGGCTGTCAAACATTGATTTTGATTGAAAATGCCAAATTGAATTATACCAAAAACATCTAAAACTTTTCAATGCTGCAAGTGATTCACTACTGCCAGAGCCAGAGAATCTGTTGCTATGAAATAGACATTAATTTGCACTCTTGGTAATTTAGTAATCCATAATGTACATTTACCAAGCAATCTGTGATTGTTCATGCATGCTAAAAATGCAGCATTTCCTCATTATGTGGTTACATTAGTGAGCTCTTATGACATTCTTTTTTCTGTTGCTGCCCCATGAGCACTCAAAGGTAATAAAACAAATAAATTAATTTTGCATTTTGAGGGCTTGAATTTCAGCTGGCTTATATAAATATAATTTCACTGGAGTTAATGGAGTTTTCAAAGTTTACACCAATGGAGACTTGACACAGAATGAGGTTATGCAATACTTTTGACCAGTACAGCTTGATACTTTTGGTACAAGTGCTTAATTTTGGTCAAGTGAGAGCAGCAAAAGTCAAACTTTCCAATACTAATGAGGTTTTTATTTTCTTTGGACTGTGGTTACAGAATGACTTATGAGGTTCAGTATTCTTCACCTGTCTGTCTTTCCTTCTTGTTGGGCTCCTGATGAGTGCTAAGATCCCACAGTCAAGCTTTCCCACAAGAATTGCTTAACTCATGACTTCTGGCTGGATGCTCAGGCTTTCCTCTAAGTCCTCCAGCTCCCTGGCTGGCCTCCTTCACCACTAGGTTGTCTTGGCCATCTGCCCTCAGTGTTTTTTCTGTCTGTTTCACCTCTGCTCTCTGCTGTACAATGTTCTTTCCTCTAACTGCTGAGTGGACAGGAGACCAATTTCTAAAACTTCCTCCTAGTGCCATTTCCCAAATTGATGGCTGAGTGTAACCATATATTTCAGCTCCTTCTCAGCATGTCAGTCTACAGGGAGCAGCCAAAGGGCGGAGTGAACATATTGAGAGAAGGATGCATTACTCTCAGCTGGCCCAACAACAGAATGTGTTGCTCTCAGTATTCCTGGACCATGAAAATCTGAGGAGAGAAAATGGCAGAAACAAGGATTTCTGAAGGAAAAGACTCTGATATAGAAAAACAGTATAGTCTATCAATATATAGATGAAAGAGAAGCAAGATAAAGGTGAGCTCATCTGTGAAAAGCTGATACATCTTAAATTAAAAAAAAAATCTTTGAAGACATACATTTCCTTTAATATTTTCCTTTGTTAAGATACACAGTAATTTATGCCATAAATTCCAAGTTAAGTTAAACTCACCTTTAAAATTGGTAAAACTGATCCTAAACTCAAGATCTGTTGCAATAAAAAAAACATGAGTCTATATATTATCTAAAAGTCAACACAATGAGGTGGACTATGCCACTAAAGCCTTTCAAATATTGTTTTAGAAATCTAGGAAACAACTAGAATGTAGCTGCACCCTCGGAATGCAGGATGGATTTTGTTGTATATGGTTTTGCCATGTATCTAAACCAGAAAGAAACAGAGAAGCTGATTAAGAGCTCACAAACTTTGTTGGAACCAGGGATTTCATTGAAGTCAGAAAAAAAAGTCACAGTATAAAAATGGAGTGTAAAGGTGACAGCAGTCTAAAAGTTTTAACAAATATGCATGATCCTTCAGTGCTGGAGTCTGTTGCTACCTTTGACACCTGCCTGCACTGAATGCAAAGTGAATATATATCAGCTACCAAATCAGAAATCTCCACTCATTTGTGAGTGCATGGTTGTGTTTGATAATGATTACAGCAAGAGATTAGCTAGAACTTTTTGCTACACCTGTATTTCTCCTATAGCTGAATGTTTATTAGAAAGAAAAAGGCCAGAGAAAAGCAGATTATTACTAAAGAGATCAAAAAGCATGAGGAATGAGGGAAATATTTGAAATAGAAACCTGCTTTACTGTATCAATTTTACAATTTTAGATTTCTTGCTTGATGATAGAATTACTATTTTTAAGCTTAATGACAATTTCTAAGACAGTAAAACTCAAATACATGTATTTATTTTGTCGGTTCGGAAGAGATGTAATCAATCACCATTAGTGTTTCTAATCTTGATATTTAGAGCTTATGCCAAGCCAAAATATGTTTTAAAAAGGAACCATATATACGTGATTTGATTTCTTTAATTTAGAAAATGTAGTTTGAATACCATCTTATACACCTTTGATGGCTACATCTTCAGGTAACATCCATGATTAATTCCTATTTCTTGCGCTAGGGGGTTCCCTTTCCTTCCTATTATGTAGACATTCCTAAATAGTTTAACATATTTATTTAGGCTAGCAGGAAAAAAGCTTTAAGTGTGGTTTTGATTTGGTGCTATTTTAGGTAAAAGAATTTATTCAGCACATTAAGCTTTCACTATAGGAATGGTTTAAACTATAATCCTGTCTCTAGTATAAGGATATGTAAGACTATCCTATAGTTTGAGTATGTTCATTTACAGATATAAATATGTTTTTAAGTTCCTGAGCTTTATGTGAATGGTATTTATTAAAATAAAACATTTTCATACACTTATTTGTGGATATATTTTTTTTTTAAAAATCCCAAACCAAAATACAAAAATACTATTGTAATAAAATGAAATATATAGGGACAGAAAAATATGATGCACCAAAATATTTTTTCTGAGTTTTTTTAACTATATTTCTATGGCTTAAAATAAAATTAATTTAATTTTTAAAGCAATGTGCCATTGTGCTTTCCTTTTCAAATTTTAAAAGTCTAATCTATCAAACTACATGCTATCCTATTTTATTGACTCATAACTATTATAGATCATATCAGAGATTTTGTTTGTTCCTCTGTTTGGATTATCTTGTCACCAAGGTTCTGAGATGTATATTAAGGGTGAAACTAATTTCTAGTTAATGACTGACTTTACCTTCTCAGAATTTTCAGCCTTATATTCAGAATAAATCCTGCATATTTTGAGAAAGACTGGAGGAAACAGTAAAATTCCAAAAACTTACTGCATTTTTTCCAGGACCTTACACTTTTTAAATAGTAACAATAACAAATTCCATTCCAAACTTCTGTTGAATCAAATCTGGAATATCCGTGTGTTGATTACAGTAGGAGAATAGGTTGTAGACTAATGATTCTCAAAATTAAACCCTCTGACTTCCTGGTTGTTTCTGTTAGTATCTTTTTCTGCACTTCCAAGTCTATGGTAATGTATGAAGGACTCAAGGACAGACTAAAGGCATATATTAGGTATCTGTCTGTAAATAACAACACAATTGTGATATAGCTAATACTGTAGAAGATACAGACAGCTAATCAGTTGACAAAAATCTAAGGCTCTTTCTTAGAGTCAGTCAAATATATCTCCAGACTCTACAATATTCCTTAATTTGGTTTTCATTTTGACCATAGTGGGAGCTATACTCTCAGGACTCCACAGACACATGTAGTCATGTATCCAGAGTCAAGATTTGAATTGTCTTCCTAAAGTGCTTAAAGAAAAATGTTGTATTTTCCTGTCTAATTTCAGATAGGAAATAATATATTGATCTTAATTCGGCTGAACACACACATAACATATTAGTGCCACATACAAAGGTCCAGGTATCAGGACTTCTTGACAGATCTTGCAGATATGTTACAAGACCTGAACAGCTAGACCCCATATGTAAAAGTATCTCAAAAAGCATGAGCTATCTGAATACAAACAACTGAGCAATGCCCTAAGCCTCTGTAAGTATTCAAAAAAAAGTTTATTTACTTCAATGAAACAAGAAGCAGCTACATCTGGACTTATATACTGGGATATGATGCAGAATGCTTTCAGTGAGAGTGTATTTCCTCCATCCTTGTCAGGAATACAGAAATCCTGACTTTTAGAGAACACAAAATTTTCCCTTTGTATTCAAGCCATGATGCACTGGAGGAAACTTGCTGCCCTCAAAGTCTTCATCTTAATAATGGCTCTATCAGAGCTCTCTCTAGACCTGGGTATGCCTGAGTGCTGTTATGTTGTTTCTAGACAAAAGAACTCTGATGACATCATAACTATGAAACATGACTTCTCTTGACTGTTTGTGTAAGTATATTGCAAGTGAAATCCCAAAGCATTTGTGATTTATAGACAAAAAAAGGCAGTGCAACCCATTGTAGCTTTCCATCATTGCTAAGTCTGATTAACGTACCTTTGAATTTACAATCACTCCAGCTAAACTGACATAGTCATTTACTAAGCTAATGCCAGATGCTTGTGTTTGTCAGTTCTGCTTTCACATTTAAAAATTAGGTCTTTACTAGTTCAGTTTCTACCTAACTTCTCAATCTTAACTCCTATCTTATTACTTTAAATGTACATTCACGTGATTGCAATCACTACATTTATTGCAATTTAACAAGTTACAATTTGTCAACTGATCAGCTTAATCATGATTTGTAACCTTCAAAATAGTTAATATGCTGAACTCCACTTAAAAAACGTATCTCATTTCACTTGCAAAGAGGCATGATAGATTAGAGAAAGGAAGGTCCACATATGTTAATTAGCTTGGCTCAGTTCACAAAAGATAATTTGATAAGCAGCAGTAACTTGATCAGCTGAAGTGGTTTGGACTATTCTGAAACCTGTAGACAGACACAAATATTTCTAGGAATGTGGTTTGTGGAACAAATGTCCCCAGCTGTACATTTGGTCCCCCTGCTGAAGGTTACTACCTTCTAGGAGAAGAGCCAGTTCCATGTATGATTTCTGCACTCCTCCTTCGTCTCAGTAAAAAAGGTCTTTATTTAAGCAACTGTTTACATCATCAGACTTTCTTTAATTAGAATAAGTGAGAAAACTAACTTCAGAAAGCCTCTGTAACAGTGGTGATGATTAAGTCTACAGAACAGCATGTTTTCTAAAGAAAAAGGAGAGCCATATGCAAGTAATTTGTTACAGCAAGATAAAGATAAGGTAAAAACTGATTATGATATCTGGAAAGTTTGATACCCTGCATGCCTAGTATTGCACTGCTGACATAGTCTGTGAGAGATTTAAATTTTTGTCTGAAAGTATTCATCAAAGCCTGAGGAATCACATTTGATAAGATAGACAACAGAATCATACCATAATATACATCGTATTTTCTCATTTGTCAGTATAAAAAAGATTTATATAAAAAAGTGCTAAATTTCAGGAACTATGTTACAAGTGAGAATTCAAGTTATCACCCCTTTGATAGCTGGATAGCCTGACATTCAAGGATTCACATAGCAGATTCACACTGTAAGCATACAATATTAATTCACTTGTTCGTGAGTATATATTATCATTAATGAATCCACCTACACCTGTACATAAAGTAGTCAGAGAAGCAAGAGATCAGGTTAGGAAAGCAAAAGCACAGAGAGAATTGGATCTAGCAAAGGAGGTTAAGAACAACAGGAAAAATTTATACAGGCATTTCAATTCTATGAGGAAGACTAGGGAAAATGTGGGCCCACTCCAGAAGGATGCAGGAGAGATGGTCACCTCAAATGTAGAAGGCTGAGGTACTCAATGACTACTTTGCCTCTGTCCTCTCTGGCAAGGGCTCTGGTCACAACCTTCATGTTGCAGAAGCCAAAGGCAGGGACTGGGAAAAGGAAGATCCCCCCACTGAAGATGAAGGGCAGATTCAAGACCACCTAAAGAACCTGAAGCTGAACAAGTTCATGGCACCTGATGGCTTTCAGCCACAGCTCTTGAAAGAACAGGTGGATGAAGTTGCAAATCCACTGTCCATCCATCATATTTGAAAAGTCATGGCAGTCTGGTGAAGTTCCCACTGACTGGAAAAGAGGAAATATAACCCTCATTTTCAAAAATGGAAAAAAGAAGACCCAAGGAACTACAAGCCAGTCAGACTCACATTTGTGCCTGTCAAGATCAGGGAGCAGAGCCTCCTAAAGGATCTGCTCAGGCAGGCAGATAACAAACACATGCTTGGTGACAGCCAACACAGCTTCACTAAGGGCAAGTCCTGCATGACTTATTTGGTTGCATTTTATGATGGGGTCACAGCCTCGGTAGACAAAGGCAGAGCAACAGAGGCCATCTACCTGGACCTTTGCAAAGGATTTGACACTGTCCTGCACTTCATTCTGATGTCTAAACTGGAATGATGACACTAAAAAGTGTGGTGAAGTAACATGCTAGAGGGAAGGGATGCCATCCAGAGGGACCTTAACAGGCCTGAGAAGTGGATTCATGCAAACTGCATGAAGTCCAACAAAGCCAAGTGCAAGGTTCTGCACCTGGGTCAAGGTAATCCCATGTGTGAATACAGGTTAGAGGGAGAAAAGATTGACAGCAGCCCTGAGGAGAAGGTCTTAGGAGTGGTGATGGATTAAAAGCTCAATATGAGCTGTCAGTGTGTGCTTGCAGCCCAGAAAGCCAACCAGGTCCTTTGCTGTATCAAAAGAAGCATAGCCAGCCAGTTGAGGGAGGTGATTCTCCCCCTTGGCTCTGCTCTTGTGAGACCCCACCTGGAGTACAGTGTCCAGAGTCCTCAGCAAAAGAAGGACACAGATCTCCTGGAACGTGTCCAGAGGAGACACTAAAATTATCAGAGGGCTGGAGCACCTCCCTATGAAGACAGGCTGAAGAAGTTGGGGTTGTTCAATCTGGAGAAGAGGAAGCATTGAGGTGACCTTATAGCAACCTTCCAATATCTGAAGAGGGCCAACAACAAAGCTGAGGTAGAGATTTTTTACACAGCTGTGTAGTGAAAGGGTAAAGGGCAACAATTTAAAACTTGAAGAGGAGAGATTTAGGGTAGACATTAGGAAGAAATTCTTCCCTTTGAGGGTGGTGAGACACTGGCACAGGTTGCCCAAGGAAGTTGTGGCTGCTCCCTCCCTGGAAGTGTTCAAGGCCAGCTTGGATGGGGCCTTTAGCAGTCTGATCAAGTGGGAGGTGTCCCTGCCCATGCAGGGGGGCTGGAACGAGATGATTTTTAAGGTCCCTTCCAACACAAATCATTCTATGATTCTATGATAAATACACCTGGTATGAATTTCATTCTATTGATGGATTAATTTCATCATTATATTTTTGCCATATGGCTAACATCCACATGATATTTACCAAAGAGAATACCATTAAAACATAGCACTTGAAGGAGCGTGGTTATATGAAAATTACTTATTTTTAGAGAAGGCATGATTTCATTACAAGTTTCATTACTTTTTTTTTAAAAGGAAACACATCAAATAAGCATTTTGTGAACTGCACATGAGACAAATTCCTCTGAAAAGAATGAAAGAATAAGAAGGAAAGAGATCATATTATTACATTCCATTACCCTCTGTATTATAAAACATATTTAGAAGCAGTGAATACTTTTCCAGTGTTTTAAATATTAGCTTCTGTGAAAGAGAATAAAGTTTTGATGTATTAAATCTTTTGTTATGCCAAAATGTATAAAGATGTAGTTAAAGAACATTTCCTGTAAAAGACTATGCTTTCAGTACAATTGATATACAGACTGAAGTGCCCTGAATTGATGCATTTGGAAGACATTAAGTTTCTGAATGTAACCAGTGTAGTAGTGAGAGTGTCTGAAAATTACTAGAGTGCTTTAAATACTTTTAAAGTGTCTTAGGTTAGAAGCAATAAAGGTAGCCAACCTGCCCCCTACAACACTCTTTAAAGAGAAAATTTTTAAAAGGCAGCATGAACCTAACATGTGATGACTGCTACATGATCATGTGCTTGGCTGTTTGTGTGTGTTCATCCTTTATTTGACAATTTCCTGTAACATTTTTAACATGCATTACCATTGGTTACAAACGTAATGATCCAGGTCCTCAGCTGGTTTAAATCACTTGAGTTCTACTGGAGCCAGTGAACAAATATTTACTTCAATGGAGCTATATTGCTTTTTATTTACAAAAGACTTATCCCACTGTGTGGAAACACATTTTATTACAACAAATTGTGTTAGCACTTCATTTGGCCCCAGGAACCCTCACTGGTCATGAAAACCATGAAGATGATCGGGGGGCTAGAATACCTCTCCTATGAACATGGGATGAGATGTTGGGATTGTTCAGCCTGGAGAAGAGAAGTCTTGGAGGAGACTTTATAGAGACCTTCCAGTACTTTAAGGAGCCTACAGAAAAGCTGGAGAGGGGCTTTTCACAAGGATATGTAGTGATAGGGCAAGGGGTAATGGCTGTAAACTGGAAGTGAGTAGATTGATGTTAGGTATTAGGAAGAAATACTTTAGAGTGATGGTTGTGCCCTGATTGCTCAGGGAAATCATGGATGCTCCATTCTTGGAAGGGTTTCAGGACAGGTGGGATGAGACTTTGAAGAACCTGGTCTAGAGGGACATGTTCCTGCCTATGCATTGAGGCTGAAACTAGATGACCTTTAGGATAATCTTTAAGGTCCCTTCCAACCCAAACCATCCTATGGCCTATGATTCTGTGGCTTGTGTATGTCTGAGTGCAATAGGCCTTTAACCATACCATGGATATCACAGAGGATGAAGGGATCTTTGAAATGCTACCAGCCACTTTTCCTCGGTCAAAAACTATGATTTGCAGAGATAATTATTGTCTGTGCCCATTTGACAGATTTTGTATTAGGGAAGGAATACACTCTTAGGGTAATCCAATCATAATTTGCTAAAATTTTGTCAGTGCAGTAACTTTTCCCTGGTCTTGAGTGTCAGAGTTCAACTGCAAGGTATGAACTTCACTGTGTGAAAATATCACATATGTGAAGTTTGGTGGGTTAAGTAAATAACCACGGTTCCTCAGGTTGATAAGTTTTACATTTACTTTAAGAATATTAACTGTTTATTCCTGTAGGCTGTAGTTTGGTATTAGATTTACCATATCAGGTGTTGTTTGATAATGAAGATGCTAATTGGAAGATACTTATACAGTATTCACAGGCTTCTCATTCATTACATGAGGAAAATTATTTCATCCATGAGACATTTTCAAATTTAGATAATTTTTGTAGGTGGTATAAGGACAAAGACTACTGAAAATGGAGACTTTGGACAAGAAAATGTCACATACGTACTTCTTGAAATAGTTTGTATGTAAGATTACGTATCAGTAACTATTAAGATAAATAATAAAGATAACTGAACCAATACCTGTATTTTCGCTCAGGATCCAGAATTCCAGTTATTCTAATACATTAGATAGCAATGAAAAAAAAAAATTAAACTCGACACTGCAGGGTGCTTTCATTGCTTTGAAATACTTAGTTGTAATTACAAAGATGTCTAATAATCTGAAGTACTGACTTTAAAAAATAGAGAGCATTGACAGGACATGATAGTTACTTCTTTCCATGTCAGGCTCCATCTCAAGAGAATCATATGGTACTGTTGACTGGATACCATCAAATTATGAAAGGAAAAAATAAAAGGAAAAGAAAAAGTTATGGTGAAGGGTAAAAATCCCACATTTATGACAACCTGTGAATTATTTCAGTACTCTAGAATTCTTTTCAAACTGGGGGTGTCAGAGGGATGTTTCAGAAAGCACTAAAGGATCTAAGCCTCATTTTGAGAATTTAAGATATTTTCACATTTTTAGATTACATCATTTGTTTCCATAAAACACTGGAAGAACATCTGGTAGAAGCAAAAAGGCTTCAAAAGTTTTATAAGGAGTAATGGTTTAAATTTGAGAAAAACAAATGTCAGTTCATGAGGGATCTCATTTCCTCCTAAGGTATGCATGTCCTGAAGATGAACAGAAGCCTCAGTCAAAGAATCTGGATGCTAAGAAATATTGAATAGTTTCTGCAAACATGAAATTTTGCACAGACTCTTGACTTACATGAAATTTCCCCAAACAGGCAAGTAAAAGCAGCTTTCTCATGATACAAAAACATGAGAAAAATGTTGATCTGTTGGGAAGTTCTAAATCCATACTTTGTAAAAATTGCTGAAAATATACAGTTAACTTGTAGAATCTTCTGATTCCTCAGAAGTTAATGTCAATGTATTTGGTGAATAAATCAATACGATGCTGCATAGCACCTTTCTAGAATACAAAAAATTTTAGCAAAACTAAAAAATCAGACATATATGCTTTGAGGATGCTTCAAAGATATATTTTCTAAGAGCATCAAGTAAACAAACTGTAATTCCTGGTAGTCTCTCCTTATAAACCAGAAAGACTCCTGCGGCAATGGGTATAAAACCTCGATATATGGAATTGCAAATTTGCATAAGCTTGGAAAAAAAAGCACCAGAATGTAAGCTTGAGGCAATGGTATTAGAGACACTGAGGATCAGTGTCTCTTTTCAAGATAGACATGTTTTACAAATCTTAGATGTAAAAATTTACGTACCTGGCAGAAATATTTAGCTTGACATTTAAGAGTAAAAGTGAAGTTATCTTACTTGTAGGTAGAGTGTTACAGATTTTGTGACAATAATATTGTTTTCTGTCCTTTTGCTATGATTAAAATCAAGCCAGCCACTTTATGCTTTATCTTCTAATACAAACCAGTTTGAAAGTTTGACTCTGGGTAGTCAAACAAAGCAATCTGTAAATTTCATTTAACGCTGGTAATCATCTACTTTTTTCTTTCCATGACTATTCTGTACTTCATCAAATATCAGTCACCATCCATCTGATCTATATGAATAAGTTTTGGTTCCTGTGTCACACACACTTGACTGAACTGACAGGCTAGATTTCAGCCACAGAGCTAAGCTGTTGAACTTTTCATTTGTTGGTTATTTACATTTATATCAAATGACAGAGATTAATCACTGCTGTACTGTTCACAAACATGCATACTGTTCCCTTAGCCTCAAAGAAACTTGCATGCAACTTGCTAAATATCAGTGGGCTACAAAGAGTGAATCTCATTTAAATCTTAGGAAGTTTCTGCATTCTCACATTATGAACTACTACAAACCAGTATGCATGAACTCGACTGCAGTTGCAAGTAATCAAAGCCAAATCCAGAGTATGTGAAATATGAATCCTTGCTTTTTGCAATGCAGAGTATTCAGGGCTTCCATCATCCAGCTGGTACCTAAAATTGTAAAAGGGAAATGAAGCCTTGAGGACTAAGGAAATATTAAACCTATGGTGGCTACTGTTGAGCTGCCCATATGACTTCCTGTGACTATTGTTAGTATCATTCAATGTTAATTGATTTAAAATTAAAAAAAAAAAAATTAATAGAGAGCTGTAATGTCCACAGAGAAGAATCTCACATATTTGTTTGGGTTTGGTTCATGAAAGTCAATTTGAAGTAGCAGAATGACTGCAGTGGATGAATGGACAGTCTAACTTAAAGTATGAGTAATTACTGAAAATGCAAGGAAGATTCAGACATATTCTTTCTTTTTACATTAAAGTTCTCTGTTCTGACAAGCAATAAATTGGACAGAGTTGCATCAGTTTCATATAATATCAGTCGTCCTTTGGCATGGACACTCTCTGTTCCTGTCTACACCTTTAGAATCATTTTTCAAAGTATATGTAAGATCTGTAACATGGTAAAGAACAGAAGACTCGTGTCTGAAATCTAATCAATGCAACAAATTGTGACTGCTTTCTACTCAATGCAATAGATTGTAACTTGTTTTGAAAGCAGTAAACTCTAATCTGCACATTACTTCTGATAGAAAAAATTAAACAAGTACAATTAATTATTCATGGACTGGGAAACACTGGACACAGAAATTATTCTCAAAATTCTACTGGTTTTATACATCATACTGCTTTTTTGTAGAATTAATCAATTGTCATTGCAGTCTTCTGCTGAGAAAAACAGCCACTAACAAGTTCTGAGGCAAAATACAGATTAAGAAGATCCTGAAAATACTTAAAATCTAAATGTGCCTTAAGCAGAAACAACCCACTATCCTGCATTTAAAATGAAAATATATTTCTCCTTTGTGAATAGTTAGCTGAAGCCAAGAACACATCTGTTCTGAGGATTCTACCTTTTTTTTGTGCTCAGCATTCCTGAGAACAGAACTTTTCTACGGAACTAATTTACAAATTTATACCTCCAAAGAACTTTGTATTATTTATTTTCTTTCTTTCTTTTTCTTTTTTTTTTTTTTTTTTTTTTTTTTTTTTAGAAATTCTGCCCATACATTGCTTATCATTGAGTTCAATAAGACAAAACAATATGTCAGGAAAAGATAATCTAAAAAAGAGGCATTAGCAAGACAATATGTTATGGGAGTGACAGAAGAATGCAGCTATATATTTCGATGAACAGTGAGTGTTCAGTGACCCAAGACAGAGGAAATTATAAATGATTCATAACTTTGAGAAATTCTGTAGTTTGGGTAATTTAAGACATAGAGTTCTATCTAATTAAAAGTAAGTGCAGTATCTACTCTGGTCTTAGCTCTTTTATTGGGTCCTGGCTTCAATAAAATTATTTTCACGTGATCCACATAGCTATTTTAAGGGCCTCTGTATAGTCTATTGGTTGATTTATTATTATCTGATTTGCACATTGAAAATGATTACCCTCAGGAGAATTAGAATGGGATATGATTCAGATGTAAATAAATAACAGAAGACATCTGAGATCTCAGCACAGTTTGCTTCTTTTCATAGAGCTTTCCAGATATCTGAACTTGCCAGAAAATCTTTTCCAAACCTGAAGGCATAACTCTACAAGTTCTGCACCACTTTTTTTTTTTTTTTTTTTTTTTTATACAGATACATTATTTCTATAATGAGCAGCTGCTTCTGATTTCAGGAGCATGGCTGTCCTTGTGGTCATTCTTGTTGTAAAGGCAGGGTAGATAAATACTCCTAATACTCTCACTTGATACCTGAAAGAAACTTCCTATTATTTGGTCTATGTATAGAAATACCCTGGTTCTGTAAATATGTGCACACACATGTAAATTTACCTAAAAGCTTTAGAGACTTTCAAAGCTAAACACACAGAAAAAATCTCATACACTTGGCACTCTGAGAGAAATCAAAAGTCTATATTCAAGCATGTTACAGAAGAAGACTTGCAAGTGTTAGCTAGGGAACTGCAGAAAGAAACCTGAAATCCTAACCTTCTGTAGAAATTAGGAATATAAATGGAACAACCAGGGGCTCTTCTGGCCATCAAGAGTTAATAACTATGTCCTGGAGAAGGTTACAACAAATGTATCCTTGGCAAAAAAACATATCAAAAACAAAACCAAAAAGCATGTAGTATTTGTGGGTATGGTTTATACAAATGTTTGGCAGTCTAAACTAAATTGCTGCAACACAGTTTGAGAGACTGGAGTTCCAGTTGAGGAATTTTTAAATTTCTCAAGACTGACAACAAGAGCATATTTGATTGTGTCATCCATGATCCAGTGTTTACTTAGATGCTGGTGTACATTTTTTTAATTCTCATTTGATTTAAACGATTTTTCCACAGCTTTGCAGTTTCAGCCCTGGTGATGACAAAGAAAATCTATCCTATATTCAGTGAAAATAACCAGAATAGCCTAATTCAGTTCTAATTGACTGAAGTATACACTAATTCAATTCAATTATTTGGACGTCTCCTTCATAATAATGAGCACAGTGGGACTGTACTTTAACATTAAGCATGGCCAGGCATATATGGTGTTTTTTTTTTCAATTTCATATTTTCTTTTTGGAGCTCTAGGGGATATTTTCAAAACTATGATGAAAACTTTTATTTCTTTTACACAACGACTTTATGTCTGTACAAAAACTCTGAAGTCTTTTAAATTTTAGAGGAAATTTCTGTCTTTTCAGAGTAGGATTATAAATTCTTTTGCTAAATAATCTATTTCTTCATGTTTAAATCCTCAAATATTTACGTTTCTTGTAATTAGTACATACAGATGCCCAGCTACACTGTGTGTTTGCATTGTATATTACAGAAATTTATTTTTGGTCAGTAATTAGAATCATGTTCAAAAACATTTTTAAAAGCAGTAGAATTTCATTATGTTATTAGTTTTTTACAAGACGAAATCAAGCAAAACATCCCTGCTGAATATTTGTGTTTCTAGGGAATATTATTAGCGGTGTGTTTAATTTTTACTTTTTAACAGGTGGATGCACCTATGATCTCTTCTTCTGTTTCTTGTTGGTTAAGGTAAAGAACCATCAGTTTTGGTGTCAAGGCAGCAAGGTCAACATTACATTCTCACTTCCATTAACTTTATTTGCACAGCTTCATACCTACTAGGTATATGAGGCTGTGAGCTGTTAATTTTGGTTTGATTAATTTTGTAATAGAATAGATACATTCTGCTAAGCTGTCCTTGTCCTTAAATTTTTCACATCACAGCTCATTTCTCTGCAGTTCAGCTCCCATGTACTTCTCCTGTGTTACGTATGAAATTCTTGTCCCAGTATCAAGAAAGAGAGCACCCATTCAGGAGCTACCAGGAAACAGGACATGGCTTAACATCACACAGTTGTAATAAACTACAAAAACACTTACCATGTTGATATAATTTTAATTGTTGTTACCTATTTACTGGAGATGAGGTGTAGAATTTACAACCATGAACCACTTACTAAAGGGCTAATTTTTTACTGACATGGTAAGAATGTCTTAGGTAAGAGACAGAAAGAGTGAATATACAGATGCGATTGTCATCACAAAAAAACCCAAAAACCCCGTTGCTTAGCAAATTGATAAACGTATCCATGAAATTAATATAAGACAAGAAAACCTGAGCAAAAAGAAGAGGAGTAAGGAAATTATGATCTGGGACAGGTAGAAGATGATAAGTTAGAAAGATGGTCCTGGAGTTTAAAGAAGGATAAGTTAAAGGTTTTATGTATCATGAAAAAAACCAATACATATTAGGAAGACATACATTTTGTGGTCTGTAGGGTATGCTTTATCTAAGAAAGGTTATTTTGGTGGTCTGAAATATTTTTGTAAATGGAGTGGCTTCAGCCTTAGAGACTTCACAACTCACCTGCAAAACATTTGTTCTAGGGGCTGGATACCATGACTTCCAATTAACAATCTGACTTGAGCAGAGGAGAGAACTGGACCATCATTTGCCACTGACAATGGGTGGTCTAGGCAAGAGGCTTTCAGACATGAGGGAGCAGGTAACTTCTTCATCTCCCTGCCCTTTTCTAGACCTACTTTTGAAAGCACTATTGGCTTTATTACTAGAATTACCAATGTGAGAATCCCACTGGAAGCACAGGGATGGTTCAGAGTGTTTGCAGACTATGCCAAGAGTTGAGAAACTGTGAATACCGTCACTAGAAGAAATGTAGTTTCCTATGGACTTCAAATGTTTTCCTGATTATCTAGAGGGTGCAAATGGTCAGAGGCCATTCATGGACATGCTCAGAGGTCCATGAATATCAAGTATTGTCTTAGCATAAGGAACAGCTATCTAAATCCTTTCATGAATCTAATTCCTTACTCATTCACCTCTCTTTTGGCAATAATATAAGCTAGAACAATGTAACTTTGGTGTGATTCTTTTTAGACTGTAAACTCTTTGTATCTCTCAAGGTATACAAAATAAATCTCAAATGTCAACAGGGACAGGCAATGTTATAACAGGTAAGCACTTACAGTAAACCAAGGTTTAGATACTGTGGTAAGATGGTAGGAGAGAAAGAAAGGGCAGAAAGGGACCTGGGAGTCTGCATCGACAAGAAACTGAACATGAGCCAGCAGTGTGCCCAGGTGGCCAAGAAGGCCAATGGCATCCTGGCCTGTATCAAAAACAGCGTCACCAGCAGGTCCAGGGAGGTGATTCTTCCCCTGTACTCAGCGCTGGTTAGGCCACACCTCGAGTACTGTGTCCAGTTCTGGGCCCCTCAGTTTAAGAAGGATGTAGAGGTCCTGGAACAGGTCCAAAGGAGGGCAACCAGGCTGGTGAAGGGACTCGAGCACAGGCCCTATGAGGAGAGGCTGAGAGAGCTGGGGCTGTTCAGCCTGAAGAAGAGGAGGCTCAGGGGAGACCTCATTGCTGTCTACAACTACCTGAAAGGAGGCTGTAGCGAGGTGGGAACTGGACTCTTTTCACAGACGACCTTCAACAAGACAAGAGGACACAGTCTTAAGTTGTGCCAGGGGAGGTTTAGGTTAGATATTAGAAAGAATTTCTTCACGGAGAGGGTGATTAGGCTATGGAATGGACTGCCCGGTGAGGTGGTAGATTCTCCGTCCCTGGAGACATTTAAAAAAAGACTGGATGTGGCACTCAGTGCCATGGTCTAGCAACTGCTCCGGTGGCTCAAGGGTTGGACTAGATGATCACTGAGGTCCCTTCCAACCCGGCTAATTCTATGATTCTATGATTCTATGAAATTAATTTCAACAGAAAGGCTGATTACAGATGAAGCAAAATGAAAATAAGAGAACAACTAAAAATATTTTAGATTCTCTGAAGTTTCTGATTCTCTAGATCCTTCAAGGTCAGTAAAGAGATGACCTAGATTAACTCCAACAGATGTTGTAATTGTAAAAATGTTACAAGCACATTTTTAAACACAATTATCTTAGCCAAAAAAGATGGAGTGCTGATTTTAATGGAAAATGAAAACTAAATATAAAAAGATATCTATTACAGTCATATTAACATCTATATAGTAGCAGAGTTGGCACCAGGCTGGTGTCTGGTGGCTTTTAATATGTAACTATGCTGTTAAGTACAGTTCTGTGCAAGAGTATTCAAGCATGATACCATTTTAAGTGTTGCAGATGATTGTATTGTGTGAATTTTTTTTTTTGTTGTTGTTGTTCGAGAAACTGTTAACAGTTTTCAATATCATCAGCATTAGGAAAGAAGTAAAAATATTTTTGTCTTATCTCTTTTTGATGACAACTTCAGGCCTAAAGTGTGGGATCATATTATTAAGCAAAATTTAAGAATCTGGCATTTATGTTCATGTCAGTTAGCTCATATATATATATTTTAAAAATCCATCACAGCCCTAATAAAAATTATCTACTTAACTGATATTAAATGATCATAGTTTCAGCAGTACTTATCCATTCTTTCTCTAAAAATAAACATTTTTCCTTTATTGTATACATCTACAGACAAAGTGGGTCCACATTTCTAGACAATAACATGAAAAAATGAAAATTCTGATTTGAACACTTCTGGAAATTTTGATCAAAATAGCAAAACTGTATCAAGGTCTAGATATTACTTTCCTCGTGCATCCGCATTGTTCATAGAGTTAAAAAAATCCTATAGTCTTTAATGTCCACTCAGAACCAATCATGCAAGAGACAGTATAGAGCCATATAGTGGAATATAGACTAAGATGTTAACAATTAGCCCTGTCAGCATTTGAGACTCCAATTCTTTAGCTGTTCAAGAGTAATATTAACACAGGCAGAGATCTGAGTAGGTGCAGCAATGTGCCTACATAGCTCACTGAATATTCACACTCTGCATTTTCCTACCTTTCAACACAGCTTTCACTAAGTGAAAATTCACTAAATTTTTACATTTCAGAATTTTTTTTTGCACCAAGAGAAAAAATAAATTTATAAAAAAATAGAATCTTTCCATACAACTTATGCCATTTAAACTCTGAACTTCTAAAACTCATTACAAAATGAGTTGCATTAAATGCATGCCTGTCTATGGGCAATAAAATGCAGGACTGGGTTATGATATACAGTTGACACATATCATGCGAATTTTTTTTTCACTATTTAAAGAACTTAGAGTTTTTGTGTGTTTTAATGGGGAAAAAGTGTCCAGAAATCTTAAATAATACTGCTCTAGAAGAATTTGGACACTTCAGTCAGCTATAAAATTAATAATGTTTTATTTGTCATTATAACCGTATACTCTCCATCCTTCTAATTTAAAAACACCTAACCAGTAGAATATTAAACATGTTGATTCTTTTATAGCATGATATGTATCTCTAAATTTTAAAAATGGTGTATTTAGAAAATAGTGTCAATGTATTAGGATATTGTCAGAGAATAAATATCCCCTGCTATTACAAAAACACCAGATCTCCTGCAGTGATCCCAGATACATAAGACAAGATTATTTTATTTTCAGAAGAGAAGCATAACACTTTTAACAATGTTACAGTACATTACTTTATTGAATTGTATTTAAACTATTTATGATCTGTTGTATTTAGGAAATTGTGGGGTAAGATACTATTCTTTGAGTTCAAGGACGAAAAATCTAACTATCTGGATGAAATAACAAATCTATTTGAACTGTTGCTCTCTCTCACTAGGCTGGTGATGAAACATGAAATTAGCTGGGTGTATAGCAGAAAAGATGTGTGGAAAAGTGAGGCAATTCAGATTGTTCCTAAAGATAATAGCTAAGCAACAATAATAATAAACCCAAATGCCAGTACATTCTTATCTTTACAACAAATGAATAGTCACAGCTAATTCAGTGGATTTCCTTCCATGCCCGAAGCACTCAAACACAACGATGTGCAAACTTTTACAAACAGGTGCCCGTGTACTTCACTCTCTTTTCACTGTTCAATAATCTTATCCTTGATATCACATAATTTATGTAAACTGCACAGCACTGGCAATTGCATTTCCATATCATCTCAGAAGGTTTATTACTGAAGGAAGAGTGGCTGCATCAATACAATAAGATGTCAATAAGCCCACGCCCTGCTGGACAGCTCCAAATTAATCATATAGCTCATTACAAAAACAGCATTTCCTTTCTTTTCCAGCTGACAGTGATTACAGTCAGCCATGGAAAAATTTCTCCAGATGAGGTGCCTGAAGGAGAGTACTAATCTGACTTTTCTGAAAGAGTAGTGCTTTCCTTTCCCAGAGGCTACAAAACACCATAAAAGAATGTTCTCCTTGGCTTCCCCCCATTTTTCCCCCTCAACATATGCTTCTCCATTTATTGAACAGCTTCAGAGCCTCAACTACAGAATTTAACTCCTGCATATCTGAGGTGAAGGGGGTTCAACCTGATTAGCTTGACTTCCCTTCAAATCTTTTGTTGCTTTCCATCTTACATTGAAAAAGAAAAGAAAGGACAAGAAGCAGAGGGGGGGGAAGCACACAAGCAGATGTGAATGGATAATCTACTTCAAAATTGCCCATTTTCTGAGGTACTTAACCCATGAAGTGGCACAGAATAAGACAAGAAGGAAGACTTTTCAGCAGGGATAACCTACAATGTAGTTAATGAGGGCCAAGAGGTTGCACTGAGCTTACTGGTGGTCCTTTGGTTATGAATGACAGAAAAATGAGATAAATGCTTAAGATAAATCTATAAAAAACTCATGTGTGTTCTTTTCAAGAGCCACTATACTCTTTCTTGCCCATAACAGGGAGAAGGAAAAAATCCAAATAAAACCCAAACCAACAAGCCCGTGGGAGCATATGGGTACTCCTAACACATAAATCCCAGTTTACTCTAGGAAAGGAGGGGGGGGTAGACACCTGTGTGGCATGTAGTACTTTGACCTTTTGAGAGCATTCTCTGACTTGAGGTTCATAAGTAAGGAAAGAGATGAAGATGAAAGAGTGTGGTACCTTTGCCACTGGATTCAGTGGTATTTGCTGTTCTCACAAAGGACTTGGAGAGATTCCTCAGAAGCAGTATAACCTTAGGCTTCACTAGGTGACATAACAAGAAATTCAGCAAAAGAGAGACTTAAACTAGTGCAGTCTGATACAAGGGCAGCCTACTTAAAAGCTCAGGCCTCTTGCTCACCTGATAAATAGTCATTGATCTCTTTAGGGATACAAAGTTGTATGCTTAATAAGGAGGCAAATCTCCATCCCTGATGATACTCCTTTTCTAGGCTTTACCATATAAAGAAATTTTCTTACAAATTAGTGATTGTTCTCAGAAAAGAAAGGTATAAATTGAAAAAAATTTTTTTTTTTTTTTTAGTCTGAGGTTTTTAATGGATCATCTTATTTCTTCTGTTTGGTATCTAAACCTCTGTTTTGATTCCTACAACAAACTACAAGAACAATCTTATTCTATATCAGTATTTGATAAACAAAGCAATGCAACAGAGATATGCCTCAAAACTAGCAAAAAAAAAATTATAAACATCTGCTCTAAATCCCAGAATGAAACATGTTTCCTTGGGGACATTTGAGTTTTCATTTCCTGATATATCATCTTTCATGTCTCAGGCTTCTTATGGGAAATCCTGAAGCCATTATTCTGGATAAGAATACATACATTTAAGAACTCCAAAGCAATTAGAAAAGACAAAACACTAAAAAGTAAAAAAAAAAACCAAACCCTGAGCAACTAAACAAACAAAACAACAAAAAACCAAAACAAACAAAACCAACAATCCTGATTAAAGTGTATATACAGACCATGTGATCACAGATAGATGAAACGTGGTTAAGAAGACTAGATTTCATTATTTTTTCCCCAAATATGTGTTAAGAAATCTTCTATCTTTGTGTTTGGAGGATTGGTGAAGGTCAGCAAGGACTGAATAAAACAGGTTTCTGTTATCTTGAACACAGGCTTGAATACTGAAGTGTATTATTGAATTGGGAATATTTACACAATATTGAAGTGTAAAATTTATATAATGGAACTATTATACCCAGTTGAGAGAGAATGAATTTAAAATCAGTGTATTATAAAGGATCAGAAAGCACTAAGAACGTACCTCCTGATAAGCAGATAGTGTGGAAGTATCAAAGAACTGACTTTGGGATGGTGGGCAAAACTGTTTAGAAAAACTATTTTGTAGCTTTTCCTAAGTAACTGACTGTGACACTGTGATCTTTAGTTATATGGTTGAAACCATCTTTCCTTGTCTTAAGGAAAATTAAGACTGGAAAGAAATGAGAGTGAAGGTACTGGCTAGAGATTTCACAGTGAAGCCAGTAAGAGCAGATATGAATATTCAGATTACTCAGGAAGGTTTGACCTGAAAGTATATGTCCTAATTAAAGTAAACTCAATGATTCATCATGTGGACAATTAACCCTTTTGCAAATCAGAATTGTTTTGAAAGATGCAAACAGATGCCAGTGTGCAATAAATCCTGTTCAAAATATGCATAAAGCTGTCAGACAGTGGGCAATTACTATTGATTTCAGTGTAGCTGAAATGTGCTGAGCATTTTTTTTTCTCACATATAATGATGACATGCTAAATAAGTTTTTATATACATCTTTTTGTTTCACAGCATTTCCTTCCTAAGACACTAAATTACATAAAGGATTTACAATAAAAATGTGAGTCAAACTTAGTACATAGGAGAAGGGGGGGTGAATGTCAGCCTCTTGATTTAGGTAAGCTTGAAATGACATCACTTGGAAGAGCTTGGCAAAATTTGTCCATATCCATAACAATGAGATTACATTGGTTATTATGTTGTGTTTCAGTATTGGATCTTGAACTGTTTTCTACCCTAAAAATGAGGGTCTGCTTCTTTGTATGTTAATGAAAGTAATAATGCCATGAGGTGTTTTTTTTCTGGTACATTGACTTACATTTTTCTAGATTAATATTAAATATAAAATTAGTTACAAGACTCTCCACAAACAGAATCTAAATGCTTATTTTTGCAAGTCAGCATGCTTACAGATTTCTAATCTGTGGGTGAATTCCAAGGTGTTGATCCTAAAAAAATAACTATAAATCAAAGAATTAGACAAATCTTATGAAAAAAAAAAAGCCATCTGGAAATAGAGATTCTATTTATGACTGTACTTCAAGAATATTGGCAGTTGTACATTTTTGTGTCCTTTATAACAAATTAAAGGATTTGGAAATGTTTGTGTTTATTCAAGCTGCTTGCTTAGAATACTGTTAGAATACTACTTAGGATACCTGGGGTTTTTTTGATGCAGCTGAGATCAGTATAATTAAAATCAGTATAATTAAAAATGTAGCTCTGAAAATATACATCTGTCTATGTTAGAACCTCCAAGCTACCCTGATTTTCAACTGTGAATTCTGTAAAGGTTTTTTTCCAGCTTCCTTGAACTAGCAGGGTCAAATTCTGCTCAAGATGTACATCTGACTCCTTTTGCTGAAATAGGACATATTGTATTTTACAATGATCACCAAAAATCAGCCAAATGATCTATGTATTTTACAAATGCATTTATATTGTGTGAAGCTGCTATGGTATTCTTCCAAGGTGTTCCCCTTATTTGTGCCTCTGCTTCTCCCAGTGTTTCAAGCTGAAATTATTCCATAGGTAATTCCAGATGGAGTTGGGGCTGTTCAGCCTGGAGGAGGCTCAGAGGAGACCTCATCACTCTCTACAACTACCTGAAAGGAGGTTGTAGCCAGGTGGGGGTTGGTCTCTTTTCCCAGCCAACTCTCAGCAAGGCAAGAGGGCATGGTCTTAAGTTGTGCTGGGGGAGGTTTAGGTTGGACATTAAGAAGAATTTCTTTACCAAGATGGTGATTAGGCATTGGAATGGGCTGCCCTGGGAAGTAGTAGATTCTCCATCCCTAGAGATATTTAAAAAGATACTGGATGTGGCACTCAGTGCCATGGTCTAGTAACTGCAGAGGGGTTGAACTTGATGATCTCTGAGGTCCCTTCCAACCCAGCCAATTCTATGATTCTATGATTCTATATCATTATTAAGTACCAGTTCTTAAGTAATAATAATATAAACAATAATTATTTATTTTGCAAAACTACTCCTCAGGTACTTTTACTTCAGCTTATTAAAAATAATTAATATTAACCTATTATGTTAAATAGTTAAATTAGTACACAATTAGTGAATAATTAATATAATATTTTAATAAGTGTCAATGTGTTTTCTGCTCTAATGAAGCACATATAAATACCAGTATAAAAAGGGATCTGGTCTTCCTTATGTTATTTATTGTGATTACAGCACAAAACTCAAATTTCAAATTTAATTTAAAAAAACATATATATGTATTGTTAAACTGGACAAAAACAAGTTGGTACACTGGAATGATACAACTCCATGTGAAGAGTCTCTTTTCCATTTTCTGGGACTCAATGCCCTTCTGTCTAAAATGGTTATGTCACTATTCATCTGGGGAGAAAGAACTAGGCAAAATTATCTAATTTTCTCTTGTCTTGTATTCTCTGAATCTGTACCTTGCTGTGACAGTTTCAGAGAAATTGAAGTGCAGAAAGGCCAACTGTTTGAGACATGAGGAATATAAGGAACAGAAGAGCTTGGTTAACTAATGTCATTGGGGAGACATTTATTTCCACCTGGCTAAGGTTATTGCATCCTTCAGAGTAATTTGATACAAGTGGTTCCAGACACTTCAGAGAATTGCAGAGGATTTTGAGTCAGTAACACCAGTCCCTGTATCAGGGCTGGAGCTAAGAACAAAACGTTTTTCCTTTCCTTTGCTTCAAAAAGAAAACAGGAACACTAAATACCAAATGTTCTCTTTTTACCATACTAAAGCATGTATATGAAACTCTTTGAAGAGTCTCAAGAGTTTGAAGAGAATGACTTTTAAAATAAAGGAGGTATAGGACAGGTTTGGGAAACTGGGAAAAACTGTCAGATAACTCCTAATAGTAGAAGACGAGAAAAATCCAGATATGTAGCATTTTGTTTACTGGATTCATTTTACCAGGAGAAGACAACTGGAGTTATAAATTTAGATAGGGCAAACAAAAAAAACTCTAGACCAAATCCCTAATTTCCATGCAAAATACTTTGAGAAATGTAAGTAATTATCCATAATGGTGTAATGTAGTTGCATTGGTCTAGTTTAACACAAAGCACACCCCAAATATTGGTCATTACCCCAGACATACTTTTGTTCCTGTAGTTTTCAGTGGTCTTTCAATGGAGATCTTTGTGCTTGCAAGTGATACTGAATCTTTAGACTCTTGAGAGTCTATTGGAACTTATTATCTGCTAAGACATCAGGGACAGGTATCTTCTGGCAGTGAGTTTCACTTAGTCCCTTGAAACTGCACATGAAGTTCTAGTAAAAGAGTTATATGAGAGACTGAAATAAAGCTGTAATTTAACAACTGAAAGTCAATCATGTCCATAACCATGGACAATATATACAGATGAAAATCCACAGAAACCATAAAAAACTAATTTTTCAACCAATAAATTGTTTGAACTTTGAGCTCTTTACTGCTTATTTTTTGCAATAAAAGTACTTTTCAAACGTCTCAGAAAGTATGAGGAAGGTGAACAAGAGCTGCTCCCCAAAGAAGAGTCTTTTTAGCATGTACATATAAATGGAGATCAAAAATAGGCATAAGGACAATAAAAAATAGGTAATTTTCTCTCATCTTTTTTTCTTGCTTGTTTCAAACTGTTCTGAGAGATTTAATTTCAGAACAGGAAAAGATTCACTTCGGACTAAATGAATCCCTTTTGGCATTTGAATTCAGCAGTTTAAGCACTTCCTATAATTAAGTCCAAAGAAATACTTATTTTAGGCTTAAATATATCCCCTTGGAGCTGTCAATGAATGCTAACTTCTCTGGGCTCCAGAGAGACATAGGGGTCTAGGGATTTCCCTTAAGTGCCTCATTACCCATTAGCTTGCAAAACACATTTATTTTCAATACCTGTAATATGATATTGAGTTATAAGAGAGTGAAAAAATCAGTTGAGAATCCAGCAGAAATGTCCCCTTATGAAATTTAATATGAAACTAACTTCAGTCCCTTGGTTTGTTTTTTTTTTGTTTTTTTTTTTTTTTTTCCTGATGGAGTGCAAGTTAACATGAAACACCATACAGGAAGCTTTTTTCTTTCTGCTTTTTTAGGCGCCCCATCCCCACCCCCATCCTTGAAAACAATGTACAAAAAAAGGGACGACTCTGCTGCTTGCAAGAGGTGTCTAATTACTAGCTGGAAACTCCATTCATCACCCAGGTGTTAGAAAACAGCCCTCTAATAGCAGGGCCATTGCACTTCAGTGAACTTGCCCTGCAGGGGATTGGACTGTTCAAGGCCAAGCCCAGGGAAACCTGTGCACAACCATGTGGGGGAGGTCTACAGCTTTGTTTATAACAGTCCTCCCTTGACTCCCCTTCTTCCTCCACTATCCCCACAGAGGTTTAAGAAAAAAAAAAAAATATTTGCAGGAAGAAGCAAATCCTGATGCCTTCAGCCACCTGTCCAGCAATTCTTTTGGCATAGGAGGTCATTGTTGTTGGAGCTCCTCAGCAAAAGTAAATAAAGTATGCGTGCATGAGCAGCTGTCAAGCATTAAGGAAGAAAAGTAACAGAACAAAAAAAAAGTATCCAAAACCCAATTTGGATTGCTGTATCCAAACGTAATAATCAATTATTAATTATTAATTAATTAGAAGTAATAACTAATAATTAACAAAAGTTAAAGTAATAATTATTTTAAAACTCTAAAAGAAAGTTTTTAAAAAAGCTTGAACAAATAAAAGAAATAGCTGCCTAAAGCAACACTAAAAATCACAAATTATTTACATTCTCACTCCTAAACATCAAATCTGGTTTGGGTGGGGTTTTTTTTGTTTTTATTTTTCGTTTTTAATTTTTTCTTATTTATCCAGAACTGGAGCATGGTGGGATAAGCAGGCACAACATCTTGTTCACTTAAGTACTTGAACAATCTGTGCATAAAAGTCATATAAACCTTCTTGGTTTTCTTCCTGATATTTCAGTTCAATCTTATAGCACTGCTTTGAGAACTGACAAGTAGAATTCTTTCACCCAACTGTCCAGAGTTTCAATCATCCTAGAGTTTAATATTAGCCAGATTTCAACAGTCTACAAAGTCCACAATGGGTATACCGAGAGACCTGTTCCTGTTGGTGCAAAATACACTGGGTGTAACTAAAATCAAGTTCCCGGTCAGATCAGGAATGCACTTTTAAAACTAAGTCTCTTGACTGTTGTGGAGTCAGTCCCTTCACAATATAGTCTCAAAGACTGCTAAATTGAACTAGCAGTAAATAAATTCTATTCTTTGGTTTAGCTGATATTAAAAAGGAAGATGTGCTCAAGAACCAAACTTAATTTTTCATAACTGTTAATGGAGGGTCAGCCCATGGGACCAAACTAGAGTTTGTGATGTCCTGAAATACATAGAGTGCTGATATACCAGGTCCTCAGCACCAGCTGATTCCCTCTGCAGACTGTGCCACACTACTTCCTAATGCTGACAGAGTGTGAGCATCTCCTGAGCAACTGATACTCCTGAAAACAACTTTCCCAAGCTGGTCTTTCTAGCCCTTGTCCATCTCTGAAGTGACAGATTTTTTCTATCAGTTCCTTATGTCCAGTTCAGTTAGTATCGAATAGGAAACTAAGTATCACAAAGCAATTCCCTCTTCCACAAATGGGTAGGAAAACATTCCTAATTCCAAAAAGAAAGGGTAGAAAAACAGTGGAGGTCTGTATGTTGAAGTAATCTCAAGTCTGGCACTTCTTGTGTAAGATGCATTCACTTCATGTTATGAGGACATTCTACAGAAGGAGATTCTGTAGGAATCACAGAAAGTGATTCATGCAACTGCTCCTAAAATCTTACCTTAGGAGCAGGTATCCCTAAATGTATATAAACATCTCTTTTCACATAAAAATATATTAAGAAATTATAGATTGCACATTTATAAATATATACGAATAGTATATTAATATATACCGAGTTGAATAACGATTATAATACTCCTCATCAATATAGATGGAGAGCAGGCTAATCTCTATCCAGACTATTACATACATAAAAAGACACAATGTCTTTTGCTTGTTCTGTAACCTGGGGTGGAGATGTGCAACTCCAGTCAACAAACAGTGTAATTTAGTTATTTTTACCTTGCGCTGTTTCTAAGTGTGCATTACAGACCTACTGTGTCTGTCTGGATGGCAGTACCATGAAATGTATTCATTGTGGCTCTGTCCTATACTGTTGCAACTCGTTGGTTTCCAGAATAAATTTCTACTGCCACTTCAAGCACAGCCTTGAGGAGCAGAGCAGATCTTCATCTACCCATGTGAAAGTTCCCTGAGATTCCATTTCCTGACAGAGTTCTCACTACTCTGGGAGACATTGTCTCCCTGAGGTGTCAATGTAAGAGCCCAGAAATGAGTAAGACCAAAAAATAATAATTTGTAAAAGTGTGTTCTTCTCTTATAATTATTTTCATTTATTGGAAGTGTCTCTAATCTATAGAAAAGCTTTTAGTTATTCAAACTGAATCACTGAAGGAAATAAAGAACTGGTCCTGCTTTTCAGACTAAGTGTATAAATGAATTATTTTACATTGCACATTTGGAAGCACACTAATCATTGCTCAGGTCTCACATTTATGAAATTCTTGTCCACATCCAGAAATTCTTGTTCACATCCAGAAACATCCAGGTTTTAATTTCTATCTCTATCTAAAAATATTTGCACCCAGTTGCAGGTTTTACTTGTGTCAATCATTTAAAAAATACAGATCTTCTTCTCTAAGATTTTGATATTCACTTTAAAACTTTCTTATATTCAATTAGATATTTTTGATACTCCTAAGAGAATTATTTTTTAATTCCAATTAGAGAAGCTTTTCAGAAGCATAATAAAAAGACCACCCTCTTCTAAAGGAGCAAATTGGTTGATAAGCTCACGTTTTTCTTATTTTCCTAGTAACTACAATGTACATTTCAATTTGCTGATACTATGTGTGTTTTCTTTTCACCAGTTCTCCCAGACTTCCACTTCCTCTGCAATGAGAGCCCTTTCCAACTACACTATCTCCAAACTTCCATGTTGACAGAGAATCATTCTTCCAGTTCTCTTGAAGGATAATATTCCTTTGAATCATCTGCTGAGGAGATACACTATTATATATTTTATTCCTTTTTCTTTCTCCTTTCTCCATAGAGGAATAAAATGTCTGTACCTTGATGAATGAGTAGCTACTTCTCTCATATTTTCATCCATATCCTTTGCATTCTGTGCATTTCAGAAGAGGAGAATGAATGAAGCTTGATGAAGATCCCTCATTTATTTACAGAATCTTCACATGCAAATCCTTCCTTATCACTGATAAGCCAGTTGACCTTCAGTCTACTTTCTCTAATTCTGCTATTCAGTGGATGATAAGCTGTCACAAGGTTAAGATACATGGTGTTTTTAAACATTATTTATTGAATCAAAGATGTAGTTCTGTTGCTTTCCAGAGAGCAGCTTGTAAAATGAGTGCAAACATCAGAATCAAGCTGCAGAAGAATTAATGTATCAATTAAGGATAAATATTTCAGACCTAAAATCTCTCAGTGGGGCTTCAATACAGTTCCATTATGACCAATTTTATGCAGCATCTTCCCTTTGGAAAGCAGACAAGTGCATTCTATTACTGAAACAACTCTTGCATATCTGTTCTCATCTGGGTTCCTGTTTTGTTGTGCAGGTCATGAAACACCTTTTGTTCTGGAGAATATTTACATGCATTTTATAAATATGATAGTGGAAAGTTATTTGAATTGCTTATTCAATTTATCTTAACTTATTCAATCATCAGTTGAGGACTCACAATGTAAAAATAGATCTACCCACCAGTTCATTAATTTCTGTTTTTCCTCATTTTATTATGAGTTTCATCCAGAACTCTCCGAAATCATAAAGTTCATTTTCTCTTCATTTCAATGCTTTTTAGTGAGGCTTCAACTCTTTTGGTTGCTTGTTCTGAATTGACAGTTTCTTGAAACCCAGAGGGCCTCTAGGGATTTCACAAAGTCTTCAGGCTTCTTCCTATGTAGAACTCTTAACAGCAAGGACTTGGTCTTCACCATTAAAAGGATACACGACAATGTGGCAGATTAGTCATTATTCTACCCGTCATATACTATATTTGGTATGTTGGCAGATATAAACACTGATTAAATTCCAAATGACAGGAAGTCATTTCAGCTGAGCTCAGGATATTTGCTGTTTTAATTGGAAAGTAGTACTGGCAATAGAAATGAAGCTAAATAAAAATATGAATTTTTGTGTATTTTTAATTGTTTAAAGAAGCAACAGCTTTAAAGTTAGGCACTAATATAACATTTTAACACACAAAATAACACAGCACAAAAGTGTTTATGAATTGAATGTTGATTATATGAGTTCCATTTTTATATATGCGTGTATTTATTTGCCAAGTTCATATAAATGAAAGCATGCTTTTGAACTATGAAAAAAAAGACATTAAGGAATCAGTACAATTAAATTTCCATCATAAAGTAGACATACTAGGTTTCATAAAATTCTTTACTATAGATGGCTGAATGGCTTGGCATTCTTTGTTGTAGTATGAGACTATTACTGCAAAAATAAAGCTAAAGATAGACAGGCATCATTGGTTTCACCTATAGATGAAAGCACCAAAGGTTGCACTTCCAGGGGAAGGTCTCATCTCACATAGCTTTTAACATCTAAAACTGGTCATCAACATCTATGACAATTGCCTTGTGCTCACTATACTGTCAGAAGAGGAAAATCTTCAGAAGCACCATTTGTCTCATCTTCATACCCAAAATCCCAGGCAGTTCATGTCAATTGCTGGTTCCTCTCCAATGACCAAAAAAAAAAAGAAAAAGAAAAAATAAAAAAAATTATCATCAGCTCAGGTTGAAACATATAACTATTAGAACCCTAAACAAAGGGAGAACAATCCAGTTTTTGAAAACTAGAAGTTTTGAAGGTACTGATGGTTTCTTTAAGGTGGTATGAAAATAGTAATTATGACAGAGTATTTGATTGTATCTTGTAAGAATTTTTATCAAGTATTTGACCTAAAACTTGCAAGCAGACCCAGTAACCTCACTTGTAACTTAAAATTAATGAAATTACTTATCTAATCAAGGTTGGGATTCATAGAATCATAGAATCATAGAATTAGCCGGGTTGGAAGGGACCTCAGAGATCATCTAGTCCAACCCTTGACCCACCGGAGCAGTTGCTAGACCATGGCACTGAGTGCCACATCCAGTCTTTTTTTAAATGTCTCCAGGGACGGAGAATCTACCACCTCTCCGGGCAGTCCATTCCATAGCCTAATCACCCTCTCCGTGAAGAAATTCTTTCTAATATCTAACCTAAACCTCCCCTGGCACAACAATTCAGCCACCTTCCTGGGCAACTTATTCCAGCCTTTGGTAATCCTTTTAGTGAAGAAGTTTCTTCTAAACATCAAACTATCCCGATCTAGACTCTGCAGTTCTTATAATATGTTTATTTCTACTTTGAAACTTAATTGAACTGACTTTGTTAGGGTTAACACTTGATACAATTTTGCAAATACATTTTTAATTGTTATAAAATATTTTCTGTTTACATAAAGATTGCTATAATTTTATGATTCGTCACCTTAAAATCTATAGCTGAGTCAAATTACATAGAGAAATATAATCAGTCTATCAAGAGAAAATCCATGCCATAGAATTAATATTAAGCATTTTTAGCAATTCTTAATGCTAGAAATTGTTAATGAGAGTTCACAACACATAACAAAATGCATGTAAGATGTCCAGGGATGTAGTATTCTGTACCACTATTATACAGCTACATCACATTTAAAACACTGTCATTCAAACACAATAGTTACTATATATTCATGTCAACTTCATCTTCCTTCAATGACACAGAACTATAAATAAATGTCATTATACATATTCCAATCATGAAAATCACATATAGTACTGTAAAAGATCTCTTGTGGAGCACAAGAAATAAAAAATCCTGAGTTTGTGGTGTGATGTGGCTGAGGAGAGAGAGAATCTATTGTTTTCAGTGGTGGTAAATCAGCTGGTATTCCTGAAAGATTTTATTCTACACCCTCAAATGTCCCCCTGTGAAAACAAGCCAATTTCCTTTCCAACCCACATGGTGCTCACCCTGATGTCAGAGCAGTGAGGACACTATTGACCACTAAACACTAAAAAAGTAAAAAACACTAAAAGTAAATGCTATTGAGAGCTCCTTTTCTTACAGTTAAATTGTTTTTATAGTTAAAATAAACCTGAGCTTCCTTTGAAAAACATACACAGCTACTTTATGTGTAACAATTCAGCTGCTTACAGTCAGCCATCCTGTTCTCAGTTCGGTTCCCCAGCAAGTGGGAGTATTGTCCTTTTACAGAGGTATGTTCCCCCAAACATATCCTCTCCACTAATTTCTCTCTCTTAAGAAAAGGTTTAAATTAAATAACATTTCATTTCACCTTTAACAAAAGAGTGTTCCTCAGCTTACTTTCTTTACTCAGTTTCTGTTGGGGGGACATATTTCTGAAAACTTGTATTATAATGGGATAGAAATTTTCTTATGAGTTTCAAATAAACTTAAAAACTGGGATGCGAAAGACTGGTAGAAACGAAAACATCAAATAGACCTTAGAATTTTAAAAACAAAACACACTTTTTTCACTTGCCCTCTGTTATTAGAATTTTCAAGGAAGAAACCATGGAATAAATTAAGTAAATTCAGCAGTTAGAAAGTTACAGAAACAGTCAGAAGAGATACTGAGGTTCAAAATGCAGACTTTTTTTCTCATTACAATTGTTTCACAGCTGATTTTTAACTTATGAATGATTGCTGTATTGTTTGATTGCCTTTCATATATTCTTTCAGCTATATGATCTGAACATATGAATCTCTATCTCCCAGGGGTATCCATATGCAGGGTATAACCATGGCTTTTCAATTCTGACAAGACTAAATACTTTCTGAGTATTTTATCAAAGAGAAATATTCCTTTTATATAAACCTCTGAGACTGAGGTGATTCTAAAAAAAAAAGTAGATTATACAGCGAACACAGGCTACAACAGCCTTTATAGAGATGTTTTCTGCTCTGCTGATCTTTTGACTACACTATTGTGAACATGCATAAAATACAGTCTGCAACATTTAATATTTTCTAATATATTTTCATAGTTTTAATAAGATTATTTACTTTCTTGCATGCTGAAAACTATGATGAAAAGTACTCCATAAGAATAAGTACACTTCCTTTCTTCCTGTTTAGAGAGTCAGACTGAGTTTTGTCTCTGCATAAAAAAGCCATAGTTCCCATATAAAAGAGTTCTGAAGAAGAACATAACCCTTTTCCTCTCTTTGAAAAGGAAAAAATCCAAACACTATCATAACACTAAACACTCTATCAGTGCTTCTGTAAGCACCTGTATTTACATTATTGTTTAATTTAGCCTCTGAACTGTCTTTGCAACATTTAAAACCATTCAGTAGTTAATGTTATCTCCCTTATATATTCTGCTGTATGGTAGCAATTAGACAGCAAATTGTAGCACTTGTACATGCTGTTTTATTTCAAATTACAGTTTCCAGATGGCATGGAACAGGTGATAAAGCAACATAGAAATTCTTGTTTACAACAAGGAAACACTCTAGTCTGCAAAGTACTATGTCTCATCACACTGCAGGTAGTTTGCCAGAAAAAAAAAAAAAAAAGGGGGATCCCTGAAAGTATATGAAGTTTACAACAGTAAAAACACCATGTGGAGTAATAGATAAAGAATATCTCTTTCTATTAAAGAAACGTAAATGCAAAGAAAAACCTCCTGCCTCTCTGCCTACTATGTGAGTTAATCACAGTAAGATAAAAGAAGTATTGCAAGATCAAGGCCAAAAATTAAAAAAAAAACTATTGTCACTTCTTCTCTCTTTGCTAGAAAGATATATATATCCCTCTCTTCTTATGCCTTCTCTTCTGTAAAAGAAAATTAATTTTTTTTCCTTTTTTTAATGTTAGATTTTTCAGAGACTCATTTTTCTTTCTGTGTTTCAACCAAGGAAGTCCAGGCATTATTTATTATGAAAACAATGGCAGTACTGTCATCAGACATGTTAGCATCATGTAATGGAATGTGGTGAAGCTCAAACCAGCCAAGATCCAATCCAGTCTCTTAAAGTGATTTAAACTAGCTTCTACCCATCCATCTATCTATACATATATAAAACATATATACATAAGCACACTATTTTACCTCTTATTTTAATTCCACAGATTAGGAGACAGTGTATTTGCTGCTGGAAACTGAAGAATCCATCCCTTCCAAGAAACTCTCGTTTCACCACTAGAGGGCCAGTAGGTACAAGGTTTCTTTAACTTGCCTATTATATAGCTAATGCTGGAAGAATCTGGGGAGAGTAAAGAGCAAATATTATTTCTGGCAGTTTGTGACTGCTTTGTTTTTCTTGTTTGCCACTGGACACTGCTCAGAGAATCTAATTGTTTGAGTTCTTATGAAACAAAGATCTGAAGTGCTCAAATCTCACGAGGGCATCAGAACTGCATAGATAAATACATTATCTGATTTATTCAGTTTATTACACACAAAACTTTTCCACACACATCAACACGCTTAAATTCATCCTTGCATGAATGCTGCACAGTCAGACATCCATTTGAACTCAGCTGCAAGACGCCTGAAAATTTAAAAGAACTTGCACCAAATTTTCAGAAATGATTACTAGCTAGGATAGATAAACAACCTGCCTTACAGAGAAATGGTAAGGACACTCCTGTGGTATAAATGAGTTTAAAATATTATTCCTTTATTCATATATCTTTTTTCTTTTTAGATTAAAGTTGCTTTTCAGCAATTAGAATAAATTAAATTGCTTGAGACTATCAAAAATTGATTCAATACAGAAGGATGTCTGGTGGAGCTTCCTGAATCTACCTCAGTAATATCTGCTGGAACGATTTGCAAGTACTGGCTAAAGTGCATTCCTGTGTATTTCCATTTAAGCCATCTGCCAATCTTAATACTTATTCCTGAGGGAGGAAATCTTCCAGTGCTGTTTTTCATTTAATTTACAAGGACATCCTGTTTAGGTACTTATCAAAAGAACAGAAGAATGGATGCCAAATACCACAAGCTTTGGTTTAGAAAACTTAATAGGTCAGACTAAAGTAACAAGATACATTTAAAAGAAGATACAGTATTATTCCTTTGTATTTATGAAATATATGTTGGTCCTTTCAGGTCAGATACACTTATGCATGTCTCAAGAGTAACAGCACTCAAATTCCTAAACATTAAAGGATTTTGCTAAAAGTTACTAAACTCCACTAGTTTGGTGATTAAGGATGAAACCCAAGAAAACTGCTAAGGAAGTGAGCTGTGAAGACAAATTATGACTGTTTTAGGGCACCAGTTAGCTTAGTTGCCTAAACAGTCATTGACCACAGGGGTCAATGCAGGGGTGTTTACATACTCAGATGTCTAAAGATCTGCTACTGTACTGCTGTCATTGTGTCTGAGCCAAGGATTTTGGTGCTTACCTCATGCTTCAGGCCACCTGGATCAAGCAAAAGAGTCTTCCCTGTGCCTAAATCACCAGAAATGTATATGTTGTACGGAGCAAAGGAGAGAGGAAGAGACCACAACTATAGCACACCCACAGTACCAAATAAAACACAACTGCATAGTTATCCCACAGACTGCCATTTCAAAAAACTGACAGAGAGAAGCTGCAGATTTTCCTTGTTCTGATGGTGTTAATTTTTTTTTTTTTCATTCTATGCGTGGTCATTTCTTTTTTTTAAAAAAGACTGCCTAACTACCAGTCTGTCTGCAAAGCTGGAACTTTGCAGAGCTTCCTCTGGGCTACTGCACAAAACTAGATGAGTGAGAAACACAAACAAGAGCCTATGAATTAATTATCCAGTGATTAGAACAGTTGAAGTCCCTGGGCTGAAGGGGATCTTAAGTTCCATTCCCTGACTGAGAGACCTTGTACTTTCTGCACTAGAGAGTCAATTGATAAAATGCCCTAATTTTGATCGTAAAAACTAGTATGCAAGAAGAAAAGGGAGAAACAGACAAGCAGGGATCTTCCTAAGTATACTGACATATATGATAAAAATATTGTATCTTTGCTCTAAGTCTTTGGATAGGCTGAATTTCTAAAGTTCCCACTGGCTTCACAAATTAGTTTGCTTTCTGGGGACAAAAATGCAACCAACTTCATTCCAAGCTTTGTGATCCATATAGTAATGTGACTCTACCAGCTCTGTTCTCTTCTAGTACCTCCTTTACAGCTGACACTCCTACTGACACTAGAGGTAGAAGACATCCCCTCTACAATGTAAACTGATCCATCTTAACAGCTCACCTAGGTAAAGAACAGGGTTTTGATTAGTGATTCATCCTGACCTAAGTTAGCTATCTAAGCAAAGTGCAGTAACTTCAGCTGTGAAGGGGTCTATTTCCTTCTGATGAATAAAAAGGATGCAAAGATCAACAATATGGATATCAAGTGACCAATAATACAAAGAGACCAAACATACAAAGTGAGCAAGAGTTTTCCTTGCAGGAAAGTAGCAGGCTGAGTCTCAGACCTTTGTTTTAGCTGAAAAGCAAAACAGTCAGAGAAGTGCTGAACAAACTATTACTTTCTACTGATAATGTAAAAAGAACCCTAAGAACACATCCTGAATTTTGTCCTCATAGCAAATTGAACTTGACTGAAGGCACAGATAAAATTTTGGAACCTTTCACTGCTAACAGGAAGAAAAGAGTTAGACTGAAGATTGCCTGATATGGTGTAATTAGTAAGCTGTGGACACCCACTGCTTTGAAAAACAGATGACATAACAGTGTTAATGTGAATCCTTGGCTAAAAGCTGTCAAATGCACTGTTGGAAAAGGAGCGGATAAAGAGTCTATTCCCAGGAATCCACCAAAGATTGGCATCTGAAGTTATCTTTGTATAATCCCGTGATCACTCTGTACATACAAACAGGGTGAAAATGTTTTTTCAGCATTAGATTATCTCGCCCCACATCATTCTTGGCCTACACGTGCTTTTGCAATGCCTTTATGCTCCTATGCAGCTTGCGTAAGGTTGGGCTTTGCTTCCTGCTGAAATTGTTAACCCTGTACTTCTCCTTCATGTGTCCAAATCCAAAGCAAGAAAAGAGGTTGCTGGCCAAGAGTCCATATGAGGCTAAAGAGATGTCATTTGAGTTTGCCTGTGGATGAAGACGAGACTGTGTTTCAAAACTGAAAAAAAAATACATTTTAGAATACCGGTGGAAAGTGTTTCTACAAGTTTATATAAGACACAGGAACTGTTTCTAAAACAGCCAAAACAAAAACACAATGAAAAAAAACCACACCAAAGAACCAGCACATTGAGGGGATTCACATGTGGGGGAGGAAGGAGTCAAAAAAAACAAGCACTGTTAGAGTTGCAAATCAGTTGAACTCAGTTAAAGTTGTGATTCTGAATTCAGAATGATGTTCCTTTACAAGATCATGTTGTTGCTCATGTCTCAAAGCCACTGGAGAAAGCTGTATATTCTGAATTGTATTGGGTTTGTCAGATAGAGTTCCTCACACATCCATTTAAATGTGGCTTTGCTCTGTTTGAACATACTTCATTCATGAAGTCTGCGCTTTTAGTGACCCATTTTGAAATGCTTCATTAACTTTATGAAAAGCCAGTTTGTCACTATAGCTGATTGCGAGCCACTTATTCATATTTAGCGGCACAAAACTAACACTTTTCTTCTATTTTTTTCATATTCGTTTTTCAGAAAGGAGACTAGCCATGGAAATATTTTACAAAGAAATTGTATCTGATCTGGCACTGTTAATTCAGCCAGGAGAGACCTCTCCCAACAAAGCAGTGTTCATTTGCTCCAACGCCTAAGCTATCATGAAGATATTTTAGTAATTACTAATTGCAGTACAACAAGAGAGTCATTTTGGCAGGGGTATCAGTTCACAGTCATGAAAGACTAACATATCCATCTAGTCTCTCACCTGATGCTTTGGAGGCTGAATAAGTGGTTTAGCTATCCTTTGACAAGGAAACAAATCAACCCAGTGTTAAAGCCAAATGATGTTTGGCTAAGCAGCTTATCAGAGTATTGCAGAAACTTTCCTGTGAGGGTAGATGCATGGGAAATGAAGGTCAGAAAGGATTAAATCCAAGACAACTCGAGTAAAAATCACTGCAACCATCTCGAGGCACCGAGGAGCATAATATCAATATCCCACCCTCTCGCTTAGCTTCACATCAGCTTCCTTTTTTCTTTTTCCCCCTCTCTCTCTCATTCTCTTCAGACTATCAAAATTCAGAGACTTAATTTATAATTGTGCAAGCATGCCTGTGCACTCTGACGTTTGTTCCTATCAATTGGCTCTTTATGCCTCTCAGTCGAGGCCGGATGTTTGCAGTTGCTGGCAGCTGTTGTTCGAGGCCCAGCGAACAGCTGATAGAGTGGCAGTGTACATTGAGAGAGTGCAGCCCAGAGCCTGGGAAAGGTCCTGGTTCTGAATGCTCTCAGCCCCGATGGGTAATTAGCTTAGTACATGCAAGATTAGAGAACTAGCGCTGGAGATGGTGCATCTGACCTGCTTTTCAAAAGTCATTAGAAATTAGAAATGGTAATTCTTTCACAAGAAATGTAAAGAATCTTGTGAATGGGACTTGTTGGCTTTCCTTACCGAGGAAATTCGAAGAGAAAATGAGCTCCTCTGAGCATTTTTTTTTCAATGAAAAATAAAAAAATTATTTTTATTTTTACAACTAATTAGTGCATTTAAAAATGTGTTTCAAATAAAGTAAGATGTAGATGTCTCTGGAATTTCTGGGTGCTGCACATTTTCAGGCATGACTGTGTCCAAGCAAATTGTTTTTTAGGGGACCCTTTCAAATGGTAAAACCTTCAGTGCTTCAGGAACTGACTTGAAAAAATAAGAAGTGAGGGAAAAAAAACCACTATTTGTAAAAATAGATTTGGGGCTGTGTTTTTCACTCTTTTTTATTTTCTGTGGAAATCTCCATATTCATCATGTGGACAGGATCAGACCCAAAGCCAGATGAGATCAAATGAAGTCTACTGTGTCCTAAGAGAATCTACTGTAATATTAAAGACATTTCTGTATGCATGGAGGCTGGGGTGTGTTAGAACATACCACATCCTTTTCCATATCCTGCATTTAGACTGAGCTTCTTTCAGGATCCTGGAGTTCTCGGAAATTCTGATCTAAGAACTGCAATAAAACATTGTCTCACCCAGTCTTGGCACTAGCTCCTGCTATGCTCTGGTGATGTTTTAATGAGCTTCTGCAAAATTATCTACTTCACAGCTGTTTAAAAAAAAATTCAAGCAAGAAAAAAACCCTGATGTTTGCAACATACTTAAAAGAATAAAGTAAAACTTCATTATAACTACAAGTCAAATGGATAGTTAAAAGGTTTACTTCATTGTGGATTTCATAAATCTTTCACAAAATAAAGTACTTGGCATGTTCAGATCTTAGGGTCAAAGCTATACCTGTATTTGGACTTGAGAACTGCTACCTGAGGTGCACCCTACCCCCATATCTGGCTCTACAGAAAACAGAAGTGATACATCAGTAGGATTTGGGCTTTAAAAGAGTTTAGCAGAACTAAGAATCTACAGAGACCCTCATGAACATTTTTCTCTTCTCTTTTAGATTACTGTAATTTCAATTTTAAGTGATATTTGCTGGTGGGGGAACTTTTTCAGAGAATAGGATAAAAACTAGGAAAGGAAACTCAGGTTTAGAAGTAAAGACATTAGAAACAGATGGCAGGAAAGAGAAAAGATATATGTAGTAATTTATTTTCACTACTTACCTCACCTGAGTATCTGCAACTAATGGCTCCATCTGTGGTTAGAAGTCAGTTACACACCTGAGACAGAAGAATACATAAGAAACTGTAAATTTAAAAGACAAAGATCTAAAATATCTCTTTCATAAACAAGTTTTGAGGATGAGAAGTTCTTCTGTTGCTTTTGATCTCTGTTCATGTCTACATGTCCAGCCAAAACCAGCTGAGAAGGAGAATGTTAAGCACAGGACAACTGAATAAGTGAATGATTTAATCTCTATCAGGTCTTTCCAAGACAGATTCTTTTGGCCAAGATTACTCTCTCAGGAGAAAGGAAGGGGGGGGAGGGAGAAGAGAATGAAAAAGAAAAAAAGAATATAATGAATTTTGGTAGTCACTATTATTCCTTTTTATTAATTACTGAACATCATCAGTATATTGAACTTTATTTAAAGAGAACACACAGCACTAGAGATATATAATGATATATAATCTCAGAATATCAAAAGCTGATGTGACTTCATGTTATGACTCAAAAATGGCTGAGTCTAAAAATATCAGAGATTCACATTTATAAAAAAATAAATAATAAAAATTAAAAAAAGACTGTGGTTTAACATGCCTACAGTTTTACCTAAGCATGTGTGGCAAAACTTTGTCAGTAAAAAGCACTCTGTTCCTGTGAGTACCCTGCTGTTCACAACAGCCTTCACGGTCATCCCAGAAGTGTTGCAGTGATCTTGTATCCTTCTCTGAAGATAAAAGAAACAAGTAAGGAAATGTTTGAGTGTTTTCTATACCAGAAGTTAGACACACAGTTAATTTAATATAATTTTGGGTTCCAAGCATGAGGATTACCATAGATTCACAGAATGGTTAGGCTTGGAAGGGACCTTAGGGAATGGGACATCTCCCACTAGACCAGGTGCCACAAGGATGCATCCAACCTGGAATTAAGCACCTCCAGGGAGGGGGTATCAACAACATCCCTAGGCAACCTATTCTGGTATCTTACTATCCTCATGGTGAAGAATTTTTTCCTAATATCTAATCTAAACCTACCCTCTTTCCATTTAAAACCATTACTTCTTGCCCTGCCACTGCCCTCTGATGAAAAGCCCCACCCTGGCTTTCCTGCAGGTCTCTTTCATGTTCTGGAAGGCTGCTAAAAGGTCTCCCTGGAACCTTCTCTTCTCCAGCCTGAATAGCCCCAGATCTCTCAGCCTGCCTTCATATCAGAGGTGGTCAAGCCCTTTGATCCTCTTTTTGGCCCTTCTCTGGACCCTCTTCAAAAGGTCTGTGTCTTTTTCTGTTCTGGAGGCTCCAAAGGATTCCAGGTGAGGTCTTACAAAAGCAGAGTTAGAGGGGCATATGTGAGTTAATCGTGTTGTCTTCACTGGAGGCTTATGTGGACTAATTTATCTTGTAAAACAAGAATATTATGTATGATTACTTCCCTTTTCACCTATTTCTCTCAATTGGATGATAGTACAGGTGTAGACACATATATCATAGATATCTAAACTTAGGTGAGATGAGTAATTCTCTGAACCCCATCCAACATCTCTCCTGTCACTCTTCCAGAAATTTCACTGAAATTTTAGGTCAACAATTGCAAAGATATTCCATTACATGAGTCTTGCTAAATTACAAGAACTTTATAATTTACTCCACCTATGGTGTTTATATGCCCCAGTGTGGAAAGCAAAGAAAAATACTATAATGAAGCTAACATGCTTATCATTCCTGAAAAGCATGGGCCTCATCAGTGTTCCAGTTGGTGAGGCACCCTTTCTAATTTTTCTTTCATTTACTCACAGCAACAATTGTCCAAGCAAAATAATCAGTTTGTAAAACAACAGGTTTCTGCTACACCATTCCTGTTCAGGCATTTATTCCTAGAATCAATCCCTCTCTTATCAACAGAGAGAGCAGGCTGAGTGTTTGTATCAAAGGTACAGAGGAAATGCTAAATATGCTTATGGTTAACTCATACAACCTTCATGGAATTAATTCTAAAGTGTAGAGTCACAAAAGATGCTTTTTAAATTATAAATGGGTTCCAGAGAAGATATACATTCTATCTGACTCAGCAAAGATAATGAAGTAATAATGATTTACACTTTTTAGCTGCAAATTTCAGCATTTGTAGGTATTATGTTTTTATGTACTTATAATCACAAAAAAAGATTGCTTACACCATTAATTAATTAATATTTGTCTCTCAATAGCTTATGTTTAAAATCACAAATGCTTTCACCTTACTCGTTAGGATTTCATTTTAAACTAAATGAAGAAACAATGGGACCTCAAGCAAATGCCTCCAGAAAATGCTGGGCAGTATTAATATAAATTACAGAACATAAAGAGCATCAATGCTGATTGATAGGAAGAAGAGCACTGATTCATCTCTGTGTACATTTGTGTATTCATGAAAGAAGGAAAAGGATGCTGAGACTGTTTAATGGATTGTGGGGAGGATGGGTGGCCATTTACATTGGCATTTCTGTCAAATTCCTGAAGAATGTGTTAATGGGAATAAGATCTATGGACTGTTTTAGAAGCACTTACACAGTAGGTACAACTCCTAAAGAGAAAAAAAATCTAAAAAAGAAAAAAAATCGTTTGGAAGTGAATCCTCTATTGGAAGTTATATTCTTTCTTCAGTTCAAAAGAGCAAGGCAGAACATTAAGTAAAGCATTTTTTGTATTGCCTGTTCCTATTTATATGAGTAAGTTTTACTATTAAATTTCAAGCTCCAGACAAATCTGGAGCACAACTATGTAGGTTTTTTTTAATTTTTTTTTTTTTGCAATTCCCTAAACCTGTACAAGTTTTCTGAATTAATCAAGAATGGGCAGACTTAGATATATGTTGAGAGTTTTACACACGAATGGTTGCTAGACAAAGGACATGACAGTGTGCAGCTGGTCAGCGTATAGGCGACAAGGACAAGGTGTCCTTGCCACCAACTGTTATACAGTAACAGTGTGCTGTGGTTAGCAATAAGGAGAAGTTAGCCCCCAAGAAGAATGTTCCAGAAACCGCAAGGCTGCCCAGCTACACTTACGTCAGTAGCTAAGAACCAATGAGGAGCTTAGCTTTTTGCAACATGTGCGAGCTGATCTGTATAAATATGCACCGAATGTTCAATAAAGTCGAGGCCTGCTGACCATGATAGCATGAGGCTTGTCTCCCGTGGCTCCGGTTATCCCGACAGATATATTCAGAATGAAATAATCGCAATTTGAATATCAGACTTCTACTGAAGGTAGAACTTTCAGCTTCTAGTGAAGATAGAAGTCTACTGGATTTTAAAACATAAAGAAAATCCCCTGAAGAAAATGAAATGCGATGTTATTTAATTTCATATTAGTAATATATTTTCCATGCAATAAATATGTCACTAAGAGTCAAACTATCAGACAGCAGGCTACTTTAATATTAGAATAAGAAGAACAAAGATATTAAAAAAAATTAAAACTAACAAAAAAAAAAAAAAACAAAACAAAAACAAAAAAACAAAAAAACAAACAAAAAAAACACCAAAAAAAACAAACAAAAAAAAAAAAAAAAAAAAAAAAAAAAACAAACAAAAAAGAAAAAAAGAAAGAAACAAACAAAAATTATTACAGGTCATGCACTCTTTTCAAGAGGTATAGTCCAGAATTTCCACTGAAAGATATCCAAATCTCAAGAGGATAGTTTACAAAGTTTCAGTAAGATTGGCTGAAACTAAACCTTAACCATGACTATATAATAAACTCCACTTTGCCTACAGACCAAGACTCTCCTAGATATTAAAACTAACTCAGTGGACTACTAAATTATGTCAAATAGCTACAGTCTATGGTGATAAAACAGGCCTTCAACATTACTGCTAAAATTTCATCAAGTCAGCCTCAGGGAATTCTAAAAAGAATCAGGCCTCCCTCGTATGTATAAAAAAATAAGTAATTCAACTTATATTTTGGCCTGCACTAACCATTATATCTCTCCCACCTCAGCTATGTAATTCATTACAAGCTTTCTCCCATTTTAGCTGAAATTCTCTAAGATTGATTTTCCCTGGGATTGATTATGTTAAGGAGATTTTAACAATAATGGTTCCCCTTCAACTTTTTAATACTTGCCTTTATGATTTCAATATCTTTTAAAATGTATTTTTTGTATAAAATATTTTACAGATATAAAACTACCAACTTAATTTTACTCAGTCCCTGGCACTTTGAGTTAGGCTTTTTAAACACTTGATCTGGAACAAAAAAAAAATTCATTGTTAGTTCTTAAACCAATGAGTTAATATAAACAATCAAATAGGGATAACACCGGGGATTAACTTAATCTTTATATCATGCTCATCGTTATAAAATATGGTTTGCATTACACTGCAGTGCTTCTAGATACTGTAAACGCATTTTTTTCTTGAAGGTTGCACTTGTAGGAAAGGAATTTAATCGGTAATCTCATTTATCCATTCTAAATGTTAACAGACTTCCTGCTTCTAATAATCTTTCCCAGAAGAATATGCATGTCACAGTGATGTAAACCCTGAAAAGAGGTCTCTATCTAGGGCATGACTGCACAGGGTCTCTCAGCTTAAATTAATACAAAGTCACCAGTTCAAAGTAATTTAATTAGGAGAACTGAAAAGTGTCTCTGGGCAGAAATTTAAATGCAAGGACTGTACCAAAGATTGCTTATTGGCAAACCTAGCTCTATTGGAATTTCAGGGTTTGAAAATATGTAAATTTGGGGGCAAAAAGCAAATAGAAACTTGGAGCATTTAGACTGACTAAGTTTTTCCCGCTAGTATAAAAATACTTTCCTTTGGAATAGTTACAATATTTAAATTCAAAATTGTAATTGTATTTAATTTTAGCTTTTTTTCAATTATATTGTAAACAAAAATTTATTGTATTGAATGTAACATTTTATGTAAAACTTTTCAATGTTACCCAGTTTTTTTAAAAGTTATTATTATTTGAGGCCATATACTCTGAAATATTGTAGAGTAACTCTTCAAAGCTGTGCTTATACAAAATGTGGTTATTAATGACATCTTAAAGGTGAATATATTGAGTTTAAAAAATAAAAATATTAACGATTGCTGAATATTATTCTTTTCAATAGTTAAAAATTCTGATCTTCAGACAACACTGTGGAACAGCCTGATCAGTTAAAATGTGTGTTATTGAGTTTGAACATCTCCAGTAGGATTTCTGTTAAGGAGGAACTTAGTCCTTCCTCTTCTCCAGTTGGTCTCTTGCAAGGGCCATGAATAACTGAGGGCAGACAAGTTATATGAAAGACTCCCATCCAGGCATGACTTGCTTGTCCTTCTAAGATGTGTCTGAGTGTCCACTAAGGGTTATCACTGTTTTTCTCTGATATTTCCCAAAGGTTGAATCCAGCATACATACCCCTTGTGCATGACGTAATATTTGGTAGCCTCAACCTATTGGCATGATGAGTAGAAAACCATCTTATAATCAGCTGCTGGAAGATGTGGACTTAAACAGACAGGTTCTTAATCAGAAAGTTTATTTTGGTGACATTCAAGAGAGAAAAAAGCCCCCAGGGGTAAAGACCAGAAAAAAGAGACTGTCTAAATTAGTAAATGAAATAGCTTCTAATAATCAGTCTTCACTAACATCGCTAACATTGTTAGAAGTGGCACTTCTATGACTTCAGTTCAGGCAAGCCTGAAGGTCAGGTCATTCCAACAGAGAGTTTTTATGTAGGCCATGTGTTTTGGACAATAGGGAAATTTAGTAAGAAACAGTGGGCTGTTCTACACTAGGTTGAATACAACTCCGAAGCATGTTTAATGTAATAGTAAAGGATGTTTCTCAAAAGAAGAATTTAAAAAATACAGGTAACCCATATAGAAGGGTTATAGAATGTAACCCAGAGGATAGAGAGGTAAGAGGGTCTGGTATGGGGTAGGAGAACATGGGAAAGAGAGATGGAACAGTTAAAGCAGGGCTCCTAGAAAAGGGAGCCAAAGACTCCTTGTAGGGAGAAGAGAGATAATCCTTTTTCTTGGAATTCCTTGTTGATACTGATGAGACTATGGCCTTAGCTGGAAGTCATGAGGCCAAGATAAGTGAGGAGGAAAGGAAGAGGCAGAAACCAGGAAAATAGGAAGGGGGATAATGATGCCTACAATGATATCTACAGAAAATTATATCTAAGTGAAATGTCACGCAGAGTAAACAGAGGAGAAATAATGAGAAATAATATATGGCTGTGAAAACACACGTGCAAAACATGGAGAATTATTTCAGACTTTGCCTTGTACATATCTGCTAGAGTTCTCTTCTAAACATTCCTGATATGAAAAAGGATAACTTCTTTGGTTTAGAAACCTAGCTATACAAAGATGCAGGTATATTGTTTGTCCCTTGACAGACCTGTGCAGATAGCTTGAGTGGTCTACTGAATGCCAAATGGGATAACTTGCTTGTTCAGCCTGCTGAATACAGCCATTTGTCAGACTGAGTAGGTTGAGCTCTATTGCCAAAGTGCAGGTTTTTAGACATGAGATAGTCACCTACATTTCCAATAAAATCAGTGGGGATCTCATCAACAGAGGCAGCAGATTTAGACACACCAAGCTAACCAAATTCTGCACAGCTCACCTTTCTAAGCTCCATGAGGTTTGTTTCAGCTCTCCACACCTGAGTGCACAGTGTTGATGCACTCTGCTTTCTGACTTTGCTTTCAGCTGACAATCTGAGAGTGTGTGGCTCTTGTGCTGTAGTTGATTAAATGTCTGCCCTCTGCACACTGGGATATCTCTCATGCTACCAAGTATCTGTGCACAAGCAACTGAACGAAGCCTTGGATTTTCATAGCCAATAATGTTAGATCAGAGCTTTAACTAAGTGTTGACTGCTAGTTTTTAGATGTCTACACTTAAGTGACTGTATTGCAATGATGATTTCAACCACTGTTTTTGGAAGCTTAAATTAATTTGGAAATGGAAATTCTTTGAGTTGGGAGAATCCCCAAAGCACTTATACCTTTAATGTCTTTAACTTCATTGTGACTGTTTCAAAGTTGTATTATTTGTAACATATATATGAATATATATATATATGTATTTACAAGATTTATATCTATTCACGTGTGGCTAGGTTTTCTAACTTCCTTCTCTTTAAAAGAAAAGGGATTCTTAAGTAAAACCATTTGGAATATAAGAATTCAAAATAACAAAAAATTCAAAATCAAAATAACATGGACATTAGGAATATTCATTTATAAATAGATCACAAACTCCAAAAATATCAAAGAACTGTTCTGGGGCTGGGACATAGATTACTGAAGTATCTGGTATAAAAGGGAGGAGGAAATACATTGCTTCATTTCCCACTGGTTTGAAAACTGTCAGCTGGTTGATATTCAGCCCTGTTCAACAAATAACTGACATGAAACAGCATTACGGCCTCTGAAAACATTTTTACACTATTCACAACTGTAAACACAATCTCTCTCTCAAAATATAAGCCTTCATGCAGAACAAAGCTGCTGTGGCTGCTGCCTTTATACAATTTAAACTCTGATGTGCCAGACTTGGCATAAGCCTATCTCTTATTAACATCAAAGGCTCTCAAATAAAACACCATTAGTGTTGTTTGGGATTTTCATGAACAGTGCATATAAATACACATCTCTTACACTGTTGTAGTTGTATTATGCTTCAGTATTAGTGACAGCTCTGGGACACAGACCGCTGATTCAGAGATGGATTTTGAATCTCCCACATATAACCCACAGATTTTGCAAAGTGGTTTGGTGGCAACTGTTTGATTTAGAACCATGAAAAAGGAGAAGAAACATTAGGTTTGCAACTGAATTTCTTAGACCCTTCTAACATCTTCCATATGTGAATCCCTCTCCCTCTCATTCTCTACCGTTGTCTTCCAGACTGTATGTCTGACTGTGACATATATCCTCTTTCTCAGATATAGTCAGTGCATCCATCCAGATTTTGAGTGAAATTATTACTTAGATGGAAATCATTCTGAACGGACTTTCAAGGGTATACTCTTGAAATGTTTTAAGTGAAAAATTCAGATCTTTTTATGTTCTTTGAACCCTTTTCTAAACTTATAAAAACCTCATGTTTCTAATATTAAGCTTATTTCTTCTGTTTGAATAAATGAACAACCAGTTGTAGTTCACTACAACTACTTATATACTTGTACTACTTATATACAGTAGTATTAAAGCTCAATATGAAGAGTACATGCCCCAAAGCTTGCAAATCAGAATATGAAAACTGTGGCATTTAAACACTTAGTTTTGAAAAAAAATATGAACTAACAAATGAAACAGGTTCTTTAGTTTTCATTTCTCCCTCTTGTTCCCAGCTTGCTTCTGTCAAAGAAGAAGTAGGATAGATGAGATGTCAAAGTCAGCAGGTTATCAGCTCACTATAATTCACAGAAATTTGTTTTTCCAATGATTTTACTCTACTAAGTCTTTCCAGGCCTATTCATGTAGGTAGATCTTGTCCTAGTGAAGGAAAGTTTTTAGACCATCTAGGTATTACCAACAGAAATGACAGATAATGTGAATTGCTGGTTCTTAAATACTTACTGCATTTCATTGACATAGATATACACATATATGCAAGTATGTTGACATTTTTCAATTTTTTTTTGTTTTTGTAAATCAAAAACGAATATGCCACTTCTTCCACAGGATAAATACCTTTTTGGATAATACAGTTTAAATTGCTTTAAAAAAAAACCCTTTGGGAAAGACAAAGCTGCAATTTTTTGTAGCCAAATTGAAAAATAGTAAAGGTGGCTCTATACCTGCTGTTTATCTTTCTAGTCAAAGTAACACAAGCAACTGTAATTCTCCAGGTGGTCCTGCAAAAATTCTATTGTCTGGAACAAATTGTAAATATGATTATATTTTGCACTATGAGATGATGGTAAGATCTTCAGTGTGAGTGGAATGCAAAATATTTTAAGAACTTTTTGTCAAAATGTGGGCCTTGACTGAACACAGAGAATAAAGTATCCAGCACATTACTGACCTTTCTGATCATTATACCAAACACTTCAAATTGAACACATGCCAAAGGAAAGAAGAAAAACCTCTCTAGCCCTACTACAAAGGAAAGTATGATCAGGCAATCATATGCAGTGGCAAAATATCTCTGAAATTTATGGATAAATTTGTTATGAAAAATCATTCAGTTACGTAGCATTTTCTTCAAATAATGAATACAAAAATTGATATTCCATTCACCCTAGGAATCTACATTTACAGAAAACTATTTGCTTGGAAAGACCTGTTTATAAGAACATATAAAATTGTTGGTGAATCGGTAGGAAAAAATGAGTACTGAGAAAAATAAGGAATATATATTCAGTTTAAATAGACAAAGATGTTTCCTTGTGAAGAAGAAGAATTGATCTTTTTTAAAGAATTTAGTCTAGACTGAGGTTTTTTTTAAAATTTATTTCCTCTTTTTAATCTGACGTTCATATAGCTTACAAGCATTGAATGAAAAAAAAAATTAGTACTAGTTTAAGCACTCTTTGAAAGTATAGAAGCACTTCAAAAACAACTGAAAAAACTTCAAACCCGAAAGAAAATATTTGCCTTTTGCAAGTCAGTACAAAAGCATTGTTTGTGCAAAAGAAACATTGAAACTTAGGTGGTGGAATATGGATGTTTTCAAAGAACAAAGTGCTGTCTTATTGAATTCATTCTGGAGTCAGGCAAAGAATGACAAAGAAATATTTAGACAGATTATGCCATGAGCTGTTCATTTCCTGTTACCAAGGAAGAGGCAGTAGCCAAAATATTCCAGCCTTCCGGCCGTTATTGTACATCTGCTTTTATATTGTTTAGCACACCAAGTTCTCATTGACCAGGGGCTGAGTTAGCATAGTTGTTCCCCCAGAAGACATAGTCAGTAACAGATGTTTTTAAATGCACATTATGTTACTGTGAGATTATTTTTTTAATAACTTGGGAGCAATCAAGTGTAGGCTATAGATAAATGGCCAAAGGTAATGTACATTTCTTCTGAGAATAGCCAAGGTTGACTTCAATGAGAAAAGCAATTTGCTTAATCTGTACATTTTGTATTAGAGATGTATTTCTCTAATTCCTGATGCACTTTAGTTTTCATTTAGAATATATCTGTTCCACCACACAGAAATGCATTGTGTGTATCTAATTTAAGATCATGCTCACACTGCAGAATTCAGACAATGCTAAATGGATTTTACAGTCGCTGCATAAAAACCAGATATGACAACATCAAGATATATAAAGGTGCATAGTTATCAGATTCCTGTTTGAAAAAAAATTTTATATTACCTTTTTAAATATAAAAAAGGTCAGGATGCATAAGAAACATACAAAAAAACTTCAGCCCTTTTCATTCTAAAATCTTTTCAGTATCTGTACCTTTGTACTTCATTTTCTCTTTAATACCACTGTAGTAATATTGTCTGTTTAATTCTTGAATACTTCAGTGGGATGTGTTGTGGTTATTGTTTTCAATTATAAAAATTGCAGATTTTTTCATAATGAAAGAATGGTCTGCTTTATCTTTGGTGAGAAAGTAACCCTTGAAATGAGTACACAAGTATAATTTTTAAAGATACTTACCCCTGCTGGCTTCAAATTTCATTACTATAAGTACTCAAACTAACCCTACCTACAAGAAACAAAAGAAAAAATAGGAAAAAAGGCAAAGAATTCGAAGTAAATCCAACAGAACAAACCAAACACTCTTCTAGTTAAACAAAGCTGTTTGAAAGGTGAAAGAACATGCTCGCATATAAAATATTCAACTAATATTTCAATAAAGTCTGAACACTTTCCCCAAAAAAGCTTTGCAATTCCTGTAAAGAATAGGAAGTAACTTGGACAAAGATATGCACTAGAGATTTTTTTTTCCTCCCCCACAAAGAAAAGAACAGAATGGTAAAGCAAACAAAGACTATAAATCAGATGATAAAAAATGCACATTATGAAAAGACTGCTTCCTGTTTGGGAAGAAGGAATAACTAAAATAACACACACTCAGTTTTCACTACCTGTAGCAGGAATGACTTCAAAGAAATAGCTAAGCAGCCAAAGGTTAAAAGGAAGCACACAATCACATCTGTCGGAATCTGTTTTAACTTTTTGTATGGAGATATGCCACATTTACACTTCTCTTAATTCCAGGAGGAAAGAAAGCAGGTTCTTCCTTATCTGCTTGTAGACACTGAAGTAAACCAATAATCTTTCTTCCATCTCTGTAATTCTAATAACTTGTCCTAACTTTGTAAGCAGAAGCAGAGACTATGTGAATTGTAAGGGTTTAAAAAAGAAAAAAAGAAAATGCATTCTCCAAGAAAACCCAAACCCTTACCTTCACCCTTAATTTTCCTTTTCAAGACAAATGACAGACCTATCTGGACTGCAGCTTAAAATTTGTGTACAAATATATACAGCAATGCGAAAGCCTCATTACATAGCATATAAAGGAAATTTTCTTATGTATTCTCGTAACATCTTTTTCAGATATCTTGAATAGCCAGCCATTTCTTGCATATCTCTTTTCATGCCTATTAGGAGTTTTCATTTCATTACTGTTATCTTTACCATAATGACTTGTTTTACATCCTGCCTAGTTACACAGGTCTTTCCAATTAACAATCTGTTTTGGGGAAATTCATACATCAGTATTCCTAGGTAACCAAAGCATGAACATTTTACCCAATTTATGTAATCTTCTAAAATTCATTCCTTTAAAAACTAAACTTTGTGCATGTGTTTGTCTCTTCATGTGTGTATTTTTAATTCTAAAAAGAGAGATCATCTATTAAAAAAAATCTTATCCTCACTTCTCAAACAGCTTACTGTTTGAGAGCACAGTAAGCACTTTGAAATTCATAACTAGAAATCTTAAGAGCCAAAACGGGTCTTCACCACTGATGATCTGAGTCAAGTGAATTTATTTCATTACACTTGTCTGTAATTACTTTACTCAGAAAGCACTAGAGACTGTTTGCCAGAAGTGATGAACTCTTAAATCCTAAGAGAAAAAAGGGAATAGATACATTTTGAATTGTCTTAAAAACTGAGTCTTAGAGCTGATCCAATATAGCTTAAAAGGCAGTTTTAAAATGTATCAAGATACCTTCAATGTCTGATGCATTTTAAATGGACTGTATCTGACCTTACCAGGCTGAGTTAAATCTAGTTGTGCCTGCAATAGACACTGAGCAAGAAAAAGTCCCTTGAATCTCCCACCTCTTTCGGCGTTCCTCACTACAACATCTGTGCATCAAAATGCAGCTCCTCAAAAGGAACCCTGCCAAAGCCAGGAAACTAGAGTCCTAATCAACAGACAAAACATCTGGAAGGAAAATTGTTAAAATACCCCTCTAGGTATGTAAAGGAGTGCATTCTTTTAATGCATCTTCAGAAAATGCTACATTTCCTATGCACGCTGGCTTTGCAGTCGGGCATGCCCTGATCAAATGAGGAGGAAGACAGCTGCTTGCCAGGGAATCCCTGGCTTTCTGAGCATGCAAAGAGCAAATCTGCTGTGCACAAGGAGCCCACATGCAGCAAGTGGCCTCATGACTTGAAGAATATTTGAATGTAGAGGTGAAGGTGAGACTGCTCGTGCTGCCAGAACAGTTTCGTCTGGCTCAGTTTTCCTGCCATCTCCCCACCATGGAGAATGAAACATCTGAAGGAGGCCAGAAGATACATGAGCTTCTTTTATAGGCCAACTGTGCCAGTTGAACATGTCCTGAATGTTCTGGTGATGTCTGCAAAATATTCTAATTAAAAAAAAATAAATAAATCAAACAACAAACCCCATCCCCCCAAAAAACATCACAAAAAACAAAAAATCCCCACACAAACAAACCTTCTCTTTTTTTAATCTCAAAAAATTTTACAAGTTACATTACAGAGGAGGAATGTGTCCTTTACATGAATATGAGCTCCAAAATTGGCAACTGTTAACATCTTAGTTTGTGCAACCAGATTTTTTTTGCACCTCAAATGCATCCTTTAGAAATAATGTTATCCACATCTCCCTTCACAGACAGTGAAAAGAGAGAGGAAGCCCCCAGAGGAATTCAGACTGTACAAAGACTGGATTCTTTCTTCTGCTTCCTTCTTAGTAGCTGAAGGCTTAGGAAAACCTGAAAACAGCCTTCAAAAATAAAAGGTTTCTAAACTGGGAAAATTGTGACTCTCCCTCCCGTTTCAAATTTCATCAAATAATCTGCTGCAGAGGAAGAGGAAATCAGGGTTGTCACAGGTGTACACAGTAACTAGGTTTCATATGCTCTCTGTTATTCTCCTGCTATCCTCCAGAGGAAGCTGAAGGGAATAAGGAGTTTTAAGGTTGAAAGAAAAAATTAGGGTAGGGTTACTGTAAAAGTACTAGAGCTAGTGAATTAAAAATTTATATAAAAGATGTAAATATGGAACTTGCTCTCCTCAGTTGGTAATTACTTCTCAATCAGAAAATTCCCACACTGGATTAGGCAGCAGATGGGGTGTCCAAACCCACAGTCTCAGGAACAGTTTGCAACAGACTTAGAGCAACCAATCTGGTCCTGCTTGGTAAGGCAGGAGGCAACCTGCCTTGGGGAATGGTGTTGTTCTCCAGTGAGGAGACCACGACCACGACCACGACCACGACCACGACCACGACCACGACCACGACCACGACCACGACCACGACCACGACCACGACCACGACCACGACCACGACCACGACCACGACCACATTAGCACAGCAGACAGAGAATCCTTCAGAGGGCACCCTTGGGAACCATCTTATGCTGAGCACCATGGGAAGGAATACTGTGATTGGTCTTTTTGGGTCACCTGACCCATCATCTCCTTCCCATAGGCACCTCTGCTCCCCATTTTGACTGCTGTATCAATAGGCTGGCAGCTGCTGGTGGTATCCCAGGCAAGAGATTTTTCTATCTCGGTCCTCTCAAAGCATGACAATACCAAAGGATTTTGAATATTCTGATACTTCAGTAATGAGCACCACAAATAGAAAAATAACTACGTGCATAAAACCCCCTGAGATTAAAGTATCTTTTTAAGCTCCAATTTCACTGAATAAAAATACCAACTCCTTAATTTTTAATTAGTAGTTTGTGTACTCATTATAAAAAATAAAAGCATTTTGAACTCCAGCCATTAATCTCTAAGTAAAAGATGGGAAATGAATCATCATTTTCTGTGCTGAGTTCTTTACTACTTATATTTCTAACTTATATTACTTTTCTCAGCAACATAATACCCTACCAGCAACAGTCTGGAAATAAGTGAGATGCTGGCACCTACAGGTGTATCCCAAATGCATCTATAACCACTGTTTCAGTCTTGCCAGTTGCAGATTCATGCAATAGTCAGGTTGCAGGTAATTTTTGGAGCAGTTACATTATTTATATTAGATTTTTTATTAGATTTTTAAGCATTTATGTTATTCTTGGTCTACTGTGCTGAGCCAAGTAAGTATGATGGCAAAAAGTGTTAATTGCAAAAAGTGCTAATTACATAAGGTATAGTTCCATTAAAAATAAATACAAAGGAAACTAAAGATATATATATCACTATATCTAAGCTAACATAAGTCATAGAGATACTATTTATGGTTTGTTTGAATGGTTGAGAAAGCAGCAATAAACTGCAAGAAGAGTATTTAAAACCATAAAAACAACACATCAGCCCACCACGCAGCATTCCTGTGCAAAGCAAATTGGTCTTTTCTCATTTTTGTTTACAATCAGCTCTTCATAGACTAAACTCCAGTAAGTTGTGGAGTTTCTGATGTCCTCTCTCTATATACAAACAGTGCATTCACTATAAACACAGTGAGGGAGGTAGGAAATAGAACCCCACAATAAGACCCTGAAAAACTGACCCCTCATATGAAGAGCTGATTGATAAAGAAAAACCGTGGGGGTGACAAAAGGTAAGGGAAGCTTAAGTAATAATGTTTTAAGCAAGGAAATATCAGTTTACTCTCTCTGATTTCTGCAATACTGAAGCTTACAGTGATTTAGTTTTCAACCAAAAACAGAAGCTCATTTAGAAGTGAGTTCTGTAAGAAACATTTTCTGTTTGCATATGTAATTGATAAGTGGCCTACAGTACTAAACAGAATCATTTTGGTTTTAACTTAAGTTTCAGTGTTTACAAAGCTTCCAGACTGTTTCCTATGAACTACAAAAGTTGGTTTATATTCCATAACTTTCTACTCTATAAGTTTTAATAGAGCTGAGTACAGAGTAATATGATTTAAAATGTTTCCAAAATGTATTAATATGCAAATATTTAGTAATATGATTTAAAATTTATTTTTCCAATATTCATGCAAATTAAAGGAAAAAAAAAGAAACTTTTGAATAAAAATCACCAAATATCTATTGTCTCCTAGGAGGATATATCTGTCAGACATGCATATACTTTTGCATCTTTTACTTTCAGATTTAAATTAGGTGGCCACTTGAGGCCATGTTCCAATTATAGGAGTAAAATATTAATATGGTTTTGCCAATGCCTCATTGAGTAATAAAAATTTCACTGGTGCTATGTTATTCACAAATACATAATAGTCACTCTGACAGCAGGAAACTTAATTCAAAAGAACATCTGGGTTTTTTAGATTAAAAATGTGTCAGAAATTACGAAGGAACTTTACAGGGAGAGCAAGTTTTCTAACATAATCTAATTTGGTGGATTAGTTATTTGGGATAGTAAAAGACCATCTTTATTATGAAATACACTAGATAAATAAAGTAGTTATTGATAACCTAGCTTATCCTCTAAGAGTTTTTTCTGCTTCCATACTACTGAAATAAATCCCATTAGAAGTCACCCTATGATGTTATATTGCAGTTAAGGTAGATGTAATTTTACAGAAACATCCCCTATCTCCATCTAGAGATAGAAAAAAAGTTCATCAAGAGAAGCAGGCAGATACTGAAATGTACTTTTCCTAAAGATATTAAATTTAGTAAATGGAAAGTCTAGTTGTCCTTCTATATTATGAGATAAAAGTAGCTCAGTGGAATAAGTAGGATTTAATACAGCAGGAAAGAACCTAAGTGAGAAACCTGTGTTTTATTTAAACTACAATATGTTTATCTAATCTTTTCTCCTTCTTGGAAAAGGGAACATTTTTTCCTAGGTTTGTCTGAAACATACAAATATTCATCTATATTTGTACACTTGAAAAGCACACTGTACAACTGGTTGTCCCAGGTTGAAGCCTGGGACAGACTTCAGTCAGAAGGTCTTATCTCCTTGAAATTCAAACTTATTTTTCTTTCTTTCTTTCTTTCTTTCTTTCTTTCTTTCTTTCTTTCTTTCTTTCTTTCTTTCTTTCTTTCTTTCTTTCTTTCTTTCTTTCTTTCTTTCTTCTTTCTTTCTTTCTTTCTTTCTTTCTTTCTTTCTTTCTTTCTTTCTTTCTTTCTTTCTTTCTTTCTTTCTTTCTTTTCTTTTCTTTTCTTTTCTTTTCTTTTCTTTTTCTTTTGTTAAGAATAATCAACCATCTTTCAGTGAATTTTATGGAAACAACTAGCTTTATTTGAAGAAGGAAAAATTAGTAATTGCAGAATTTTCTTGTGTGTTTTCTTGTGTTTGAATTAATGATGCTTTGAATCAATAGGAAAATAAAGCTGAGTAACCATGTTTAGGAAAAGGAGACATGGGAACACTGTGCTTTCATGTTTCAAAGTAAGGATGGGCTAACTTCTGATATTTAGGGTGCGTTGGATTGATCACAAGAATAACTCCACTGGTTATAACAGAGAAAACTGAATTATTCTGGCAAAGCTGTCAACTCTCTTTCAGAGCATTATCAAAGATTATATTTGTTTCTTATCATCCATTCCTTCAGTTCCTCTGGAGGCCCCTTTACAGCCTTCTTTATTATTATATCTGCTTTACAAAATCTGGATTGAAAATTTTACCCATACATTCTACCAATTAAATTTCTCTTGATGTTTCTCTTGGTACTGGGTATCTTTTTATTCCTTTGCTCCCATTGTCTCTATGGTCATCTTGCTCCATTTGCTCTCTTATTGCATTGGTAAGGTGGAAAACCACTGCATCTACAGATTACATCACATGCAGAAATGTCACAAAATTATATACAGTGTTTTACCACTAAAAATATCTGTGTAGCATAGAAACATTCAATTAATTTCTTCATTAGCACCTGAAGAAAGTCAACAAAACCTTTGCAGTGAAATAAACGATTTCCTTTCTAGTGGAGTTCTTTGGCATCTTAACCAAATGCAAGTAAAGGAAAAATAATTGAAAAAGTGGGATAGGAAATAGGAGACAGAAGATAATGGTCCATTTTCAACACAGAATGACATTAATAGACAAACTCCAAAGTTTCTCCACAAAAATTGCTGGAAACAAATATTTTTATTCAGTACTAACTACTGAGAGCTTCTTTCCATGGCATTATATTTAGAATCAGGAATGCATTTTGAAACAAATCTCCTGACCATCAAACAATGTCAGGATATTACCTGTTTTGATTCATATCAGAGAGCAGGCTTAGAGCACATAAATTATGTTCATTTTGGATGAAATTACTGGAAGATGTGGTTCAGAAGTTCAGCTCATCTACTGTCTCTACTAGCAAGCTTCAGTCTACAGGATTAAACCAAAACTACTCTGAAATAAACAACCCACCCCCTAAACTGCTGTGCTATGGACAGCCAGGACCCAGTACCAGCTGTCTTATTCTAAACCTATTGATCCTCGTTACTTAATTATTAGAAATATCCTGATTCAACAATAATATAAAAACAATACCAGATGACAGAACTGTTTGGGATAAAAACTTAGGTATGTGAGCAATATAATCTGTAAAACATCTATTGAAATATGTATTTATACACAGGCAAGAACAAGTGATCCTTTTACAACAACAAGAATATCAAATACTACCTGCAGTTTTGAAAAAAAAAAATTTTATTTATATTTTATTTATTTTATATATATATATTTATAATATATATATTTATTTTATAATTTTATTTATATTTTCTATTCTATTCTATTCAGTTATTCTATAACTGAAACCATTTCAGTTTATTAAATCCTAAGCATTTCCGCTGATCACTTTTCATTTGAGTTGTAATTGATATTGTAAGAAAGTAGCATGTTTTCTTTACACTTTGTCTTATGTCCTGTTATAATTACAGAGAAAAGCAGTATGGGATATAAAGCATGTGCTCCCACAATCAAAACTGTAATCTTTAAATTTAGACATGAGAGCAAAATTTCTGTTCTCTGTCATGTCCCTCAATAATTTGATAACATCAACCTCTTTTTGTCCATATTTTAAAGTATTTTGAAATAATCTTCTTACTTTTTTCTAAGACTTTTTTCTCCCTTATGCTAAACATTACCATTGAGGAAAACCAACTATCCACTTAGGGCTAAATCCACACAATGGAAATGTGGGGTCTTGGACAATGGAAGTCCCAAAAGGTTGCCAATTCTGGTTTTGAGCCATTCTATGTTCATAACCAATCAAACCAACCCCAAAAGTTCCCATGAAAAGTGATCTTTATAGCTGATCAAGTCCTGTAGATAACTTACTCATCTCCAGCATTGCATGAGACTTGAGATAATACAGTTAATTGATGGAATGCATTGCCACAAATTTATATAAAAGCCAAAGCAAAAGAGGTTTCAGAAACTAATTACAGAAATTCCTTGAGTATGGGTTCTCTGGGGGCTACCAAGAACATCTTCAGGGTCCAGCTCAGAAAATTCCTGACCTGTATATTTCTGGAAGAAGAGAAGAAGCACTGGAAAGGTTATGTTATTTTGTCTCCTTAAGGCATGTCACTGGATACAGAATGGCTCAGAATAAAAAATATGACCTGTCTCAATGCAGTTTTTCTTACATTCTTAAAATAATTTATTCTTGAAAATTAGTACATTAAGATGTAATAATGCTTTACACAAATAAGTTCTAGATCTATTGCCTCTTCTCAGTTTAATTGAATTAAAACCCAAACCAAAAAAAAAAAAAAAAAAAAAAAAGGGGTGGGTGAGGAAGGGATAACCTGTGACATTCCAGCTTCCAAGGACAAAAAGTTATATTTCTGGTTGCTAGAAATCTCATTCTGCATGACCATATGTATTTTATCCTCTGACGTCACCAGGTATGAGAAATTTATCAACCTTTGCCCCTAGAAAAAAAGGGAGGTAGACTGCCTGATTTCATCATTCCCAGAGATGGAATAATGTAATTCTGAATAGTCTGCAATCCTGCATGGAACTCTGTGTTCTACAAATGATAAATTGTGACAGAAATAAAGCCCTTTGGAGAATGCTTGCCAAATGGTACTATTTGTAAGCCCTCACAGGTCAAGCTCAGAGGATTAATTTCATATTTTTTCCTAGAATTCCTTGTTTCACTTACGGTGTGCATGCCAATGTATACTGTCAACTGAAAAGGAAATATTATAAAAAATTAGGTCGTTTTCCTACTGCAAAATATATTAAAGCATGAAATAACTAGTTTCTTGTGTCATTCAAGTAACTGGGTTGTCACTGAAGTTGTAGGCAGAAAAAATATTGGCAGCTATGAATAACATATTTGATTTCTGTGATATAAATTTTTAAATTATAACCAGAAACTTGGAATTGACATTCTTCCAGCCACAGAATTTGTTAACAGTTTCTTTACACAATTTTAAAGCTTTTATCTAGAATTACCACGAAAATGCCAAAACAAAATAACCACAAAAAATATTGCTGTTAAGAAGGAGATGACACATATTCATATTCCTTTAAATTCAACTACCTGTACTTAAGCATATCCTTCAACCTATGTGCAGCCTCTAGTTCATAAATTGAGATAGAACTCCTCTATTTTTCAACAATGTAATATTTATGAAAAATAACATAACACAACAATAATTTTAATAGGAAAAAAAACCAAAACAAAATGTAAATTTTATAACAAGATTTAGACTATACCCAGTTATGGTTCTGGCCTAAGGTGGTTGTGACTCAAATGTGTCACTATCTTCTAGCTGTTTCTCAGCCTACATTAAATGAAGCCCTGGTCTCAATCAATATCTATTTTATCAAAACCACAGTCACATTTGGTATCCATTGATATCCTTGTTTACAGTCTCAGAAAAGAGACTAAGCAGAAAAAGTTAACTTGGGGTTGGAACTGAACCCTAACTCTTGTAGATGAGCTGTCAGATCAGACTCCACAAAACTGGCAGGAAGAGCATGGGGCCTCAGCAATAGCTACATAGTGAAAACTGAGAAACAGAGCCTGTCAAAAATCAAACATAAACTTTTATTTTTTTCCTCCAAGTATCAACAACAAAAAGAAAGGTTTCTGATTTTGCAGTTTGCATGCAGCATATATATGTGCCATCATTTTACAGGATACTTCCCCAAGTCACCAGACTCGCCAAGAAATGGCAAGCCAAGGAGTGGTTTGAGCTACCTTAATCTAATCTCCAGGTAGTGGAAATTTTGCAGTCTCTGTAGGCAATGTATGTGAGTGTTTCCTTGGTCTTCCTGTTTGAATTCTTTCTTATTATATCTAACCCAGATCTTCCTTGATGTAATTAAAACTCATTATTTTTCCTCTTACCTTCTATAGATATGTAAACATTATTAGATATGTAAACCTGTATTATCCTTTCCTCTCTGTGAGACTCTTTTGTTCAGCTTTCTGTTGATGTCCAAATTGAGTTCCACTCCACGCTGCAGATCTTTTCAAAGATCTTCTGTCTGTTCTTTTCTTGCTCTTTCCTTGAAGAAATATTTTGTCCTTTGGAGTGCTAATTAGGCTCTAAACAATATCATCTTCTGTTTTTTTAAAAAGTGTCATCTAATGCATTATCATTCAGAAGCAGCTAAATCATACCTGTGAAGTCTCAAATCTGTATATTCTTCGCTCATAATGAGCCATTGATAACTACCTTGGATTTTATCCAGTTTTGCACCACCTTATGATAATATGTTTCACTAACCTTCTGAGAAGATCATGTGACATTATGCCATTAATTTTATTTATCATAGAATCATAGAATTGGCTGGGTTGGAAGGGACCTCAGAGATCATCGAGTCCAACCCTTTTACTACCGTTGCAGTTGCTAGACCATGGCACTGAGTGCCACATCCAGTCTCTTTTTAAATATCTCCAGGGATGGAGAATCCACTACTTCCCTGGGCAGCCCATTCCAATGCTTGATCACTCTCTCCGTAAAGAAATTCTTTCTAATATCTAACCTAAATTTCCCTTGGCACAAGGGGACCAGGGGAAGACCATGCCCTCTTGTCTTGTTGAAAGTCTTGTCAAGAAATAAGGCATTCTCTTAATCTCTTATATTTACAGTACCTCATAATCTATTATAGAAAATGGTTATATGGTCAATAATAATCTATCTTGGAAATTCATCCTATTTTTAAACCACAGCTAGTAAAGGAAACATCACTTTTTCTGCAAATGTTCAAATCTAAAGAAAGACTACAGTGAAGATGAGGAGAAACAGCATAAGCTCCCTTCCTACACCCAAGTAATTCAAATTTGAACAGGCAGAAGCAAGAAAGCAAAGACAACTTAGTCTTTCTTGTATGCCCAAGCCACTGAGGCAGGCAAATGAAGAAGCAAAGTTCTCAAGATATTTCCCCTAGAGCATGGAATAAGGGTAAATTAACATTCTTAATTCAAAGAAGTTACAGGATTGCATGAGCCAGTATTAAGATATGTTGTGCTGACATTTTATAAGAAAAAAAAATGTTACCATGAGCAATGCCAAATACGTACTACAGTGGAGTATAAATATTTGCCTAAGGTGTGGGGAAGCAACATGCATGCTGCAGAAAGATAGGCTTATAGACAGTTTCTGCTGGAAAAAAAATGCAGAAAATTACTTTTTCCTGAATTTCTTCATTAACAACAGTAGAATTCCATAAACAATTTATTTGAAATAAGCAGCTATTTGATCTTGTGTATGTTCTTTAGTATCCAACCAAATGAATACAATTTTTCAAAGCATTAAAGAGTATCTAAAAAACAGCATGTAAATATTTCAGAAGTCTTCTGTATATTGTTTGCAATATATCATGTGATGTTTAGCAAATTTCTGCCACTAGTTTAAACACTTAGCCAAAATGAATGAAGAAATAAAGGGGTGGGAGTGAAGAAAAGGGTTGATAGGGAGGAAGACACAAAAAAAAAAAAAAAAAAAAAAAAAAAGGATAAAATATGAAATACAAAACAACTTTACACTAACTTGAAGTTAGGATGACATACCAGTGCCAGTTCAAGGCTCTACAAACAGCTGAAGGATGTTTACCTCATACAAGCATGTTCATTTTAAATGAACCATATGGAAACATCAGCAGAAGAGCTTGCAGAATCTGCTATCATGCGAGTGTAGCCATGTGCCTTGGAAGAGTTTTTACATGATTAAAAAGGCTGTGAAAATTACAAACATTTATAACTAGTCTTCTGGCTAAAGATTTCTTTTGCATATAGACTGGAGAGAGTGAGTCATTTTAGGAATTTTTTTCAGAGCACATTCTTAAAAAAATATGTACCAGTTGCATAAAATCACTGGATATGCTGAACTGTGAAATGAGTTGTTACAGAATTCCCTTACCAACTTTCCAGTCATTAACATTTTAATAATATAAAATGTTACTCTGGTCTCTGTGGCTGCAAAGTAAAATTACACAAACATTGCATTTGTATATAGAGCCATATTTTCAAATGTAAAAGAAAAAAAAGTTCTGTTACTTTTCTGGACACAGCTTATTTGAGGAGATTATTAAGAGTCTGTTTTCATGATTTGCTCGGGCCTGAGATACCAGAGCTACCTCAGTCACTGCTAAATACTAATCCCAGTAATCCTTCATCCATTTCCTTTACACAGCAGAGTGGAAAGTTCCTTCTGGGGATACCTGATGTTAGTATGGCTTCCTCAGCCATGTGTATGCCTTTTTTCCACTATACTTTTTCCCCAGACTGCTACTCAGGTACTGAGCTCTTCATACTCTTACCCACCCTTCCACTCCTGCAGTTGTTCTTATGCTACTAAATCATGAAAGCTTCTAACAAGCAATAATTGCATGCAAGAAAAAGTTCTTTATATTGCTTCTCCCATCTTGAATAGGAAATCCTCTAAAGAATGCAAAGTTCTGAAAACAGGTTCCCTGTTTCATTCATCCAGAATCCTTTGAGCCTACAATGATTTTCTCCACACTCAACGAACTACAGAATTCAAGAAGGGATTTCAAGACTAGGTTTAGATACATAACTGTAAAGTGTAGAGTTTGGTCCTGACCTCTAAATTTGTGACTACTCAATCCTTTTTCTTTTATCTTTTCTGTCCTTCTGTCTTTCACAGTTCCTCTAGCTTGTCTCCTTCCATCTCCTACTATTTCTCAGTATCTTGTTAGCTGTTACACTTGATGCCAATGAGAGTATACATGAGGAAAGATACATGTCTCTATAAATAACCCTCTAGAGAGATCAGGGAAAAAAACCATGAAATTTTTTTTTTTTTTTTTTACCCTCCACAAGCTTTGAAATATCTTGCTTGTGTGCATTATACTTAAATTGAGGCAGACAAGACTTTAAATATCATCTGAAAGTTCTTGGAGTCTATCCGAAAATTTTGGATGCATGGGAAATGGTGACATTACATTAGACCCAGTGTTAGAGCCTGACATTCATAAAATCATTATGATTGCTTCTGAACTTCATACTCAGCAGAAAAAAAAAAGCCCTCTTTAAGATAAACACTAATGTTGGTTAATGAAGGTTGGGCACATCTCAAGACCTCCCAAGAGCACTTCAGTTAAACTTCTACCTCTCTTGTTTATCTCTATGAGGGACCAATAGGAAACACTCGGCGCCTTCACCACTCGTGATCCAGGTTTCCTCTTCTGAAGAAAGTTCTCAGTGTTTGTTTCCTCTCTCTCTCTCTCAAACAGGAGTAGATGAATTAACCCTGTCCTTCACAGCTCTTCCTACTGCTTGCAATAGTTGACCAAAACCAGCCGAATTTCAGTTTGTGTGCTGTGTAACTTAAGAGATTGGAAAAGTTGGCCATTCCCTTTAAAATTCTCAGTGGACTTGTCTTGTGATGATATACTGAGCATAATTGCAGTGCATATTTCAAACTGGTGGCCAAGATCATTTAATCAGCCCAGACACCTTAGGTCCCTGCCAGGAAGTCAGCTCTTACTTCCACTTACATCACCATACATTTACTCTATATTTATTGAATCGGAAACTTCTTGTTTTGATGTCACCCCCCCATATGCAGCAGATTCTGCACTTAATGTCTTCAGAAACAGCTCATAGTTTCTTTCCAGGCAGTTAAACCTGTCATCAGCCTTGATGTCTACGAAAGACATTAATATAATTAAAACTCTGACTCACTGAAATCAGTTTGCCATGTGGACAAGTATTATGAGCAATTCTCATATATTTCCTTAGCTGTTTCCTGGTTTGTGTTTTTACTCTGTACAGTGCTTAATATCCTGATATCATAGTGGCTTCTAACAGCTGCTTGTCAAAACAACAAAAAATACATTGAAGTGTAACACATGATGAAAAATGATGCAAAATCCATCATGATTTTAGTTTACAAATTCAAAACAATGAAAAACAGTGCTCAAAGGTTCATTTTGGACATAAATTCTGCAAAAAGCAATGGAAACAGGTTCAAAACTTTATAATAGCATTGCTTTCAATCTCACATTAATAATATTTGTTTTCATTATTCTACACCTGTTTTATTGAATTCAGGTGATTTCCTTTCTCTGTTATTTTCCTCCTTTTTTGTTCATTTTTTTCATTTATTCTTCCTTGCTTTTCTTGACATAGTGATTTGGGGGTTTTTCCCCATTTCACTGTTTTACATATACTGAGGCTAATAAGGACAGATGGTTTATGCAGAGAAAAGAAATACTGTTTCACACAGGGGTCAGCACATTCATGTACAAAACACTATAATTTATAAATCTTATATATGCACTCATTTGGGATAAGAGGTATTTGAAAGATTTGAAAATATTCTGTAACTAAACCATGAGTAAAAATTAGTTTCAATTGAGATTTCTGGTATTTATATGATGCGGTCGAGTGTCTAATGAGATCTAGGGATACAGATAATTGTTACATCCTCATTTCTCCTTTGGGATTACAGGACTAAACCACCAAGACTGCCACAAATAAGTTTACTGAAGGAATATATACAATTTTTATTCTAATGTAAACAAACAGGCTATGACTTGAAGCCACACAACGGTCTTAATTGTACAAACCATGTATTTCTGAAATCAACCCGAGTTGTAACAGGAGTAAGCAGCCATCTCAGTCTTGAGCAATCTGTCAGTAAAATAATAAATTGCATCCGTGTGTAGAGAGGAAGAGCTCCTCTTTTTATGGGCATCTGTTCAGCACCCGGTAATAACTAGCTTCAGACTTTGTCAGGTCTAACCAAATAAATAAATCCTTTTTTTTTGTTTAAAAGTTTCTCTAACCCCTTTAGGAAATCAGTAAGATGCAAAGGGTTTTTCATTTTTATATTCTCTTCATGATGGTTTGAAAGCATGCAAACCATGTAAGTAACCAGAATTCAGTTCATCTCTTAATCCTGCAGATCCTGCATCCTCTCATTAAAAGAGCCAGAACACGTTCTGTTCAGTCCTGATAACACACACTCTAACAGTTAAAGGTACTGATTTGAAACAGGATTTTGCTCTTTCAGATTTGTGATATATTCTGAGATCTTAAAGAAGAATGTGTTTTGCTTTCAAAATCTATGTTGCCTCATAGACAGTAATAGTCTTTATTCTTTTGCAGTAAATATTTAATGACCTATTGCACTGGAAAACAGGCAGCCCAATAAAAAGAAAGGGATTGGAGGCCAATGCACACTTCCTGCACATATTCTGAATTATTTCTTAGGATTAAGACCGATTTTCATACATGTTTGAGGTATGATCTGATTAACCATTTCAACAGTGACAGAGGCCTAAAATTTAAGAAAATCTGAGTTATTGACACCACTGGATTAAATATAACATTAAAATTAATTGTAGTGATTTAAATAAGTAATGGGGGAAAAAAGAACTAAAAAATAAAGTCTTTTTTTTTTGCTTAATCTTTACTTATGAGAAAGACCTATACATTAGGTTTTGAAAAAAATAAAAATAAAATTTAAAAGGCACTATCTTCCACAGTGGTGAGCAAAGGGTACAAACTGTTAGAGAATTTTTGGATTTTGCAAGAATAAATTGCACTTAAGTTTTTAATTTATGCAGTATGGTCAAATGTTGTCATGAGGAGCCTACAGAAGTCCATTTATCTATGGGTAACTAAAGAATGTGAAAAAGCAATTGGATATTTTGTTTAAAAATACCGTAATTTGTAATTAATTGGATAGCTGTCACTTATTGTGACATTTGTCATTTGACTTATTGTCATTTATTGAAATCTAGTGTTTTTTTCAAATAGTATTAGTATTTTCAAATACCACTTGTGTTCTTGGAAAACAAACAAAAAAATTGCTGAAGGTAAATATATCCCCCAAAATATACTGATATTTTCATACATGTGTTATTCCAGAGAAGACTAAATGTTAGGTTTTTTTTAAAGTAATACTCGAACTCATTGTTCAAAAATATGTGTGGCAGAGTTACATGTATATGAGACAGATGGGGAGCAGAACAAAGTCCCCCTAATCCAAGAGGAGACAGGTAGCAAGCTGCTACACTACTGAGACATACAAAAAATATATGTCCCTACTATTTAATATCGTTTAATAGCTATTTTTCTGTTACATTTACTGTATAAATACAATTTGATTTTTCATATCAGTCAAAACATCAATACTGTCACCATCTGTGGTACAGAAAAAACTCCAAAGAGGGGCTAAGGTACCAACCTTGCCACCAAATAATAAAAAGTATAGTGTTTACCCTGAACAGTTTATAAATAGATAACTAAAAATAAAAAATAAAAATAATAATAATAAAAAAGACGAGGGTGGAGAAATAACATACAAGACAGAAAGGTAATTAATGTTTTGCAGCTATCATATTAGTTTCTTTTTTATTTTTTAATTTGTTTTTTGTTTGTTGACTGGTGATGTTGGAAGATGAAGAGAGGGACAAAGTGGGTGGTGGAAGCAGTGGAAGAGGAATAAGATAAGAGGAAGGAATCTATGGATGACAACTAATGTGAGGTTGAAGTGAAGCAACTGTGAGAGAAGGGGCAGAAGGACTTTGAAACAAACAAGCAAGACAAACTATAAATATGAATACTCACATATACTCACATATGCAGTACTTCATATCTTTAAAGTACAGGAAGAGTACATCTGGTGAAGAGTTAAGCTTTACTTTCATTTCAAAGTATTCAGTCTTCAGAAAAGTGCTTGTAACAGGAAAATATAAGATTCTGACATTTTCACCTTGAGAATAATCTTGAATATTTTTCAGGGCAATAAAGCAAAAAAGTGGTCAACTCCTAAATGGAAATAGGGACAAGTAATGAATATTATAAAAATGTTATAAATACCTTCATTACTGGCATAATTTGGTTTTAAAATTATATCTGTGCAACAGTTGTGTCTGGTTTCCACTGTGACTGCTATTCCCCCAGCAATCTCAAAGCAACAATAAAGCTGAGAATGTGTAACAGCAAGTACTCAATGGAACAGAAGTTTGAATTACCAGCATCCTTGCAGAGAGTTCTACAGAGAGTCGCTGTTGTCAAGAATTTATATCAGGGAACGTGTGAAAAAAAAATGTGCTAGAGATAACCAGGCAGAAAAGAAACACTGGAGTTTACTAAGACATTTAGATGCCTTAGTTCAGTAAGGATCTATCTGTTTTTAAGCAACACAGGAGACAAGAAAACACACATACAAAAGCAAAAGTGCAATTTGATCTCTGTAAACTGAACTGGCGGCTGGGGTCAAATCCAGTAGCCCGATGAAGGTGAGGATGTTGCATCCTCATGAGCCCAGCTCCAATCCATAGCAAGGTGGGCAATGCATTCCTTGTAGGCACATGCACACAAAGCAGACATATACACCATGTGTATACATGAACACATAGCTGGCCACACAGACCACAGTCACACTCAGCACTGAAATAAACACAGACAGTACCAATAGCCTCATCCTGCTCCCCTCTCTGGCCAGGATGAAGATCTGTCAGTGACAATTTATATTTACATACACATGTATGGATATTTACATATAAAAAATGTACAAGGTGGATCTCTGCAGTGGCTGTGCTCTCTCATTCTGTCCAGTAGCTGAACGTGGATCTATTTCCCCATTTGCTTGTATTCAGACATATATATTCCCCAGTTCACATCACCATACCAGTCCGTGGTACTGGCCATCATGCACTCACATGTATACAGAGATACACACACAACTCCCCTGGTGCCCAACAGCTGTCTTCTTCCATGGTCTTGACCTCTGAGACACATATTCCCAGGTCACTTCACCTACTCTGGCTAATCCAGCTTGATCTTCACTACTGATCATGCACTCAGCCAACCACACTCATTCCACTTGATGGCAGCACAAAAACACAGGTCCCAGTGACCCATCATCCCACCTTTCTTTCTGGCATTTGGTTTTCAGTAAGTCCAGTCTTTCCAGACCCTGTACCCATGCACATGGACTCTCCAGCCCATGTTCTGACTCCACAATTGCTGTACACAGACCCCTATACACACATATGTATGCAGGGAATACAGAGCCCTTACCCAGGAAAAGAGCTAGAAAGTCATTTAATAACAAGATAGAACAGTCTACACTGATCTGGCATAGGCCATGACTACACAAGTGTACCCATCAGCCACTATTTTGGCCTCTTTTGGATCATTGCTCTTTGATTTTGCCACATTTATTCCTCCCCAAACCACCAAAAAGTGCCCCTTTCCCCACCTTTTGTTCATCACCTATGTACCCTATGGAGCATCCTGTATAACACAGTATACTCTTCCCACGTATGCCATAATGTGTCCTACATACCAGGCAGCCAACCCTAGAGCCCAAAAAGTGCTCTGACACTGATTCATCTTGAGGGCAACAACCCTGGAGCTGAAGCTCTGCTGGGACAGCTCTGGAAGATACACACACAGTGTGTCATTTTCTTTGAGTCTTTAATTTGGGTTCCCATGAGACTTTGGGCCTCTGTGTTCCTCTAGATTTGTGGGGATGGACCTCTGAGGGGCTGTTGGCTCCTTGGACTGGCTTCCAGTGCCCCATTTGGTTTCTGTTCTTTTCTGGAAATTCAGATGAGCTTTTATCATATAATCTAACATGTATTGCTTACAATATGTCTCATGTCGTATCTAATAAAAAGAACACTAAATAAATCATCACAAAACCATAAACAATGGAGCTGGGGGTGATCACAAGGAGTTATCCTATCCATTACCTGACACAAAGATATAGGATACCTGTCTTATTCTACAGACGTTTTACTATTTGCTTTCACATAAGAGAGCATTGCTTGAAACTCTCACAGCCTATTACACAGCTCAGCTAGATGTGCTGCTAGAAAATCTGTACTGATGTTTAGACTTAGCTTTCCTTAATTTTGTTTTACGTTGCTGTTATTCATGCTGGGCATGGAAAAACTGTTTATTCTCATCTCCTATTTTTACCTCTCTGTAGCCTGCTGTCATAGCTCCCTTCAGTCTCCTCAGCTCTAGACTAAACAAGCCTAATTCCTTCAATTTTTCTTCAGAGGTTATGTTTTCTAGACCTGTAATCATTCTTGTTATTTTCTTTTGGACCCAGCCCAATTGGTTTGTATCCTTCTTAAAGCACGAAGCCCAAAGCTTGACATAATATTGCATCTGAGGCCTAACCAAAGCCAAGCAGAATTTAACTACTTCATATGTGACTTAAAAGTGCATACAATTTTTATGTGTTTCATTATAATGTCTGCCTTGCAGGTATATAATCTCTCCAGTAAGCTAATTATGTTGATCATTTTTAGCTTGCGATCTATTATAACCCAGAGATTCTTTCCAGAAACATGTCCATATTTCCTGTTATTCCCTCACCTCTATGCAGTTAAAATTCAAAATATTTGATAAAGCATTTCCACATTTCAAAAAGTAGTCATAATCTGCAGTGATCACTTGATGGTTCTCTTCTTTCTTTTCACTACCTTCAAAGTCTTAAAATACAAATCAAAAAGATGATTTCAAAGTAAGTTTGCTAAAAGGATAGAGGTGTTTTTGGGTTTTGTTTCTTAATAGGCTGGTTTAGAAAAAGAAGGATATAATTATATTTAAAAGACTGTGTACGTGATCTGCATTACATCATTATCAATATTTTTCAAGTTTTGTAAAGTTGTATTGTCTTCCCTCAGATTCTTACTTTGTTTATCCAGCTCAGGTAAAGAAATATTCACTCTCTACTACTGTAGAGGAAATGAGTGACCATATAAAAAAAATTATTTCCACATAGTGAATCAATTTCCCAAGCCTCTCATTACAGTGGATGGAGAGGAGAGACTTCCTCCACAACTCAAAACATCCAAAGTTAGGTTCCTAATCAAGTTCTGAGGCTTGCATTTCTTTTAACTGACCAAATAGAAAACAAACACCTAAAATAAGCCCTTCTGAATGAATAACTCTGTCAGAGCCACTTCTTGACAGATGGTGGCAATCAGTGTTTTTTCATAAGATGACTTTACATCATTTAGAGGCCCAGGATCTGGAATAAGGAAAACATTGCATCTATTTTCTAAAAGGGTAGAAGGGAGAATCGTGGGAACTATCAAACTGTCAATCTTAGCTCTATTCCTGGGAAGTTCATGGAATAGATCTTCCAGGAGCTATGCTAAGGCACAGGAAGGATGGGGAGGGGATTCTATGGGCCTTCTATGGTGGAGTGACTGAATCACTGGAAAAGGGAAGATCTGCAGATGTTGGTTATCTGGACTTCTGTAAGGCCTTTGATAGAGTCCCCTACAACATCCTTCTCCTAAAATGGATTTGATGGGTGGGCTGTTAAGTGGATGAGGAATTGGTTGGATGGTCACATCCAGATATTAGTTATCAATGGTTTGATGTCTAGATGGAGATCAGTGACAAGTGGTGTCCCTCAGGTTTCCATTACTGTTTGATATGCTAATCACTAGCACAAACAGTGGGATCAAGTGCACCCTCAGCAAGTTTGGAGATGAAACCAAGCTGAATGTTGCATTCAACTCATCAATGGGATGCCATGCAAAGGAATTTCTGGACAAGCTCAATAAGTGGGCTTGCGGAAGCCTCATGAGGTTCAATAAGGCCAAGTGCAAGGTCCTACAACTGGGTCAGGGCAGTCCCTGGTATCAATACAGTTTGGTAGGCAAAGACATTGAAAGCAGCCTGACCAAGAAGTATGTGGGGATACTGGTGGATGAAAAGTTGAACCTGAGCTGGCAATGTGCTCTTGCAATCAAGAATTTTGGGGCTTCATCAAAAGACATGTGGCCAGCAGGTCAAAGGGGGTGATTCTCCTCTGCTCTGGTGAGAACCCATGATTAATTGAATAATTGAATAGTCTTCGTGCTAAAAGATTTCTAAACATCCCACAATCTATATACACCATTGATAAATCTTAAACTTAGTTCTTCAGTGCTGTGAATGTACATGGATTTCATAAATTATTTAGATTAAGGCAATTCACTGGATCAGAAGGACTACTGACATGAGTAAGCACAGTTGTAAAATCAGCCCAAGATTTTAATAAAATCTAAATCACTACAAATTTCTGAAAATTCTACATATTTATAATATTGTTATACTACCATTTATCAACATATTGATAAATTTATAAAAATGTAATATAATATATATTTATATCCCAATATATTATACATATGCATGCATAATATGTAATAATGCATAAACAGGATGTGTGTGTATTTTATATATCTGTATGTTTATATCATATTATACACATAACTGCTTATCTCTGTTAATTGTTAATCTCACATGTAAATAGTCCTCTAACAGGTTCAGAAAGTAGAACATCTTGAATAGTTATTTAATATTCTGTTATTGTGTTAGAATTTATATCAGAAACAATCTGAATGATGTTGGAATCTTTAAAAAAAAGTTGGAAATCAGGATGCAGTTATCAATGAGAAACAGCATGTTTTCCTATCAGTGTTAAAAATATCATAAAAGTCATTCAACCAGGTGAGGATATTGACTCTGCAAAATGTTTAAAGTTTTGTTTGTTTGTTTTTAAAAAAAAACACTTATATTTAATTAATCATTGTAGCAGAATATTACACCAGCAAAAACATTGCACTCTGGTTTGTGGGGCTTATTTATAATTGTAGTAATGGAAAAGGTATAATGAGGACAGGAAAAATGGTGCCTGTTCTGAATGTATGAAAGAAATAGAACATTGGTATGAAGTCAACAACAGTGCTTATCACTGTGGTGGTTTAGATGTATTACATATCCCCAAGAGGCTATACTGCACAGTAGCAAAGGTCTCAACAGGCAAAATCTTCTGCAACTTTTAGGAAAAACAAAAGGCAGACACTCAGTAGTGGGCAGTACTGTCAAGCTCTCCAGCAAGTTGGGAGGAGTTCCTCCATTTGAGAATGAGCTCTGGTTTTCTAATTCCTGTTATGGATAGATTGCAAACATGTTCTCTGAAACCCACTGAAACTGTCACAGCAATCCCTTGCCTGCTGTATGACCCCTGTCTCTCTGGCACTGTGATGGTTATAGGGTCATTTTCCTTCACACACAAAATTTCACCCTGCCACAGTTTCTCAATCATTGCTATTCTTCCTAAAAAGTCTCTCAAGAGGGTTCTTAACAATTAAAATAATCCTTAGCATGTGTTATGAAGTCAAACAACTTCAACATAATAGATTGATAACCTTTCTTCAAAATAGCTTGCAAGAAGACCCATCTGGACTGCTGACTTTTGCAAGAGTTGAGTTTCTGTCCCTATTCTTAGTAAAGTGAGCCAAAACCTGTCAGAATTGTCCATCAGCCACTTGTATATTTTTTTGACAGGAGAGAAAGCTTTTTAGAGAATTCAGAATCCAATCTGACTAAAGAAGGCAGAAAATTTAAGTTCAAAACATGAATCTGACATGAAACAAGGTCAGAAGTGGCTAATAAGGACCCAGTTCCTACCTTTATTTCTGGCACTGATTTTGAGGTGCCACATTTGGACCATACTTAAACTGTGTCCTATGAACCAATGAGTTTATATAATTTCTTGATTACATAACAGGCTTCTGAGATTCCTGTTTTAGTCACTTCACTATAGACTCTGATCTTTCAGTTTATAGAATTAACTGCTGGGTATCCAGCTTACATACCTCTATCTATAGCAGGAGAAAGAAGGATCTGATCTCCCCTATAAAATATGCAATGGATTGATTTACTGAATAACTGAAGAGAAAGAAATTATGACACCTAAAATAACCACTACTTTAGATATCTCTCCTTCAGTGTTTCTGTGCATTCATTGAGTGCTCTAGCATTGAGGCTAATGGTGCAAGACAGCAATATGACACCTTAAAAGCCTAACACAACAGTTGCTGAGTTTCTCTGGGAATTCCTTAACGTGTAGTCAAGATGGTGATTCTGGCTGCATAGGTGACCCTTTGTATAGATGTAGTAACTTTGACAAGCTAAATCTCTTTGCCTAATATTCCTCACAAGTAAACTCTCAGTACCACAGCATAGTTTTAAAGTGAAATTCATTTTAAACAATGTTTTAATGCAGCCAAAATTATTGTAAAGAACAGTTTAACCTAAAGGGTCTAGCCCTGTGGCCAGCAAGTCAAAGGAGGTCTTGAAAGTCTGCTCATGAAAGATGTCATCTGGAGTATTGTGTTCAGCCGTGGAGCACCAACACAAAATAGAGATGAACCTGCTTGAGAGGGTCCAAAGGAGGGTGATTAAGATGTTTAAAAGGCTGGAGCACCTATCCTGTGAAGACAGGCTGAGAGAGTTGGATTTTTTTATCCTGGAGAAGAAGAGGGTCCAGGGAGACCTTAGGCTGCTCTTCCAGTTCACGAAGGGAACCAACAGGAAAGCTGGGGAAGGACTTTACAAGGACATGCAGCAACAGGACAAAAGGTAATGGTTTGAATCTGCAAAAATGTAAACTTAGATGAGATACTAGGAAGAAATTCGTGTGATGGTGGTGAGACACTGGCCCAGGTTGTTCGGAAATATTGTGGATGTCCATTCCCTTTCGTGGCCAGGTTGCTTAGAGCAACCTAATCTACCAGAATGTGCATCTGCTCATGGCAGGATGGATTGGAACCAGATGATCTTTATTGCCCCTCCAAACACAAACTATTGCATTATTCTCTCCAGTGTAAAGTGATTCTGCTAATGTGTTGGTTTTTTTGAGACCACGTATTACATTAAAGTATAGACAACTAACATGAAGAGTTGCTAAAATTACTATAATATTTATGAAATATTTGATATAATCGAGCTTAATTCCCTTTTGAATCTCATTTCATTGCATCTACAAAGTCAGTCTATCACTCTAACATTTCTAAGCACTGCCTTCCAAAATATCTCTTACACTTGGATTGACTTTAAACATGATACAGATAGCAGTAGGGACATTTGGTTCTTAAAGCTAAAAATATATGTAGGTAAGGACTGAGGAATCTTGCATAATACAATGTTCATGAAAGATCAGGAAAGTGTTTTTTCTTAAAGAAGACTTCAAATAACACAGGAAAGACTTTTCATTAAAATATTAGTGACAATGTCTCTATTATCATGTTTAAATACAAGCAGCAGAGTAATATGTAATGGCTGAGTAATATGTAATTCTAACCTTGGAGATTCCTAGCAATCCCCGAAAATGGAAAGGAAAAAATAAACAAAAATGGTTGCATAAAAACTGCAAGTTAATTATCTGTTTCTGCTAGCTAAAATAAAATTAGTTTAAGCTCAATTTTTCTCCTATGTAGGTTGATACAAATGATTGCTTTTCATTAGTAGAAAATATTGTTGTCCTTAATGAAAGAACACTCCCCTCTAGCACACAAATACAGCAATTTTAAATTGCAGCATAAATAAATGCCTAGAACTTGTCAGTTGAAAATCTTAGTTATTTCCTAAAGATGCAGGTGCTAGAAGTCATGTAATGAAGTAGAGACAGCTGCAGCCATAGGCTCTGGCCAACTGGAATATGTCTTCAGAATTACACTGAGTGTAACAAAACCTCAGTACATGTACTTTGAAGAATGTTATCACTGCAGTTCTAAAACCAGCAAAAAACAAGAGACATGCTCACAAAGTGTAGATGAATTCACATTATCTGTATTATCTCCCTATATATTTTCCTCATTAAAACCTGAAATATGTTGAGATAATGATTCATATTCATCTATAATGTAACTAATAATTATACTGCCAGAAACAAAAATGAGAACAAAAGTTATTGGAAGGCTGAAATTAATCAAACTACTGGCCCATTGAGTTATGACCAACGAATGAAACTTTAAAACCTCAGGTACAGGTGAATGTCAAGGAGCAAATTGTTATTTAACCATTAATTTTTAATTTTTTTCTGCCAGAGAAGAGAATGAGAGATGAGCAAAATCCATTCAGGGGCTTATTTTTCCTAGAGAGATACAGTCAATATTCCTATATTCATCTTCACACCATTTTAACTCCTAGAAGCAGCCGCTTCTATTCTACACAGTTCCAGCTTAATGCTCAGCTCAGTGTGACACAACAGGTAAGACAATGCTTGGCTCCTTCCTTCTCAGGTGCCACACAGTTTTGCAGATATTGCTCCTATATTTTATTCTGCAGATATTCCAAAGCAGGAACTCATATTCCACAAGCCTGGCACAGCTGGTACATTCAGAATTTTCATCCCAGTGTAGGATAGAAGAGAAGGGAAAGAAAGAACTCCTAAATTAGTGTGTGTGGGTTCTAAAATAGAAGTGGAAATAGTGTATAACCAAATGAAAGCTCTTTAAACTTCAGCATCAGGGTAAAATATAGCACTGTACAAATATCCTTGAAACCAAATGCAAATCTGCTGTGATTCGACACCAGAAGAATATTTTTGAAATACTGATTTTGGCAAGGTTTGTTGACATTTATGCAAATTCTAAACTGAACTTCTTTTATGACAAGAAAAAAAAAGTAAGAAACATGCAAAACCTCATGAAGAATTTCTGCTATTTACTAATACTCAGGAGTTTAGGCACTGCCAACAGTGACACTATATAAATCTTAAAAGCAACAGGTGAACCTTTGCCAAACAACAGTGACAATACTACTACTACTACTAATAAGCAATTATATAAAGACCTATGATTGTTATTTTGGCAAGACAAGAGTTAGAAAGATAAGATATGAAGCAAAGTATTTCCAGTGATGGCCATCTCCAGATTCACAAACGTCCCTTTTTAGCCATTAAGAACTTCAGAAGGTACCATCCTGAATTTCACAGAAAGGGATACACTGGGTCACCTACTTCCAACATACACTTTCATGAGACAAAGGAAAATGATAAGTAATGTTACCATAGGTTTTTCATTGCACAGCTCATCAGTTCCAGACCCATATATTAGGTAACAGAAGCTCATGGGTTTTCTCATTCTCATATTTCAGAAGCTTTCAGTTACAAATAGTCATCTGGTTTGGTTCTGTATTTTTAAGATTATTTTTCCATATTACAGTTCTCAACAGATGGGACCACTATAACAACACAATGGGAATCATAAAAAGACCAAAACCAACAAATATACTTAGCTAAATTAAACATAAACATGATTGACTCTAGTAGCACAGGCCTACTAGATATTATTGGAGTACAGACTGTTTCATGTATCAGAAGCTGAGAAAAAAATTAGTCTGGCTCAAGAGGAAGTCAGGATAAAGGAGGAGTTTGCTTTGATTGTTGAGGAGTAGGTTAGGGATTACACAATTACACAATCTGGACATCCATAAATCCATGGGTACTGAAGGAACGGGCAGAAGTCATTGCAAGGGCATTCTCCATCATCTCTAGTAAGTCGTGGGGAGCAGGAGAGGTACTTAGGAACTAAAGGAAAGCAAATATCACTCCAGTCTTCAAAACCGGTAAGAAGGAGGACTCAGGTCAGACCTTCATCCCTGTAAAGATGATGGAATAACTTATCCTTGATGCTGTCTGTAGGCATATCACAGATAAAAGGGTCATTAGGAGCAGTCAACATGATTTCACCAAGGGGAAGTCATGTTTAACGAACCTGACAGCCTTTTATGAGGACATAACCAGGTGGATAGATGATGGCAGTGTAGTGGATGTGGCTTACCTTGATTTTGGTAAAGCATTTGACACCATCTCCCACAGCTTCCTCATAGCTAAACTGAGATGTGGTCTGGATGGTCAGGTAATGAGGTGAATAGTGGACTGGTTAATAGAAAGAAGTCATAGAGTTGTGGCCAATGGGACAGAGTGTGGCTGGAGGCCTGCATCTAGTAGACTCCTTCGGGGGTTGGTACTGGGACCAGTACTATTCAGTATATTCATTGATGACCTGAATGAGGGAACAGAGTGGACTGTCAGCAAGTTTGCTGATGACACAAAACTGGGAGGAATGGATGACACCCCAGAAAGCTGTGCTGCCATTCAGTGAGACTTAGAAAGGCTGGAGGGTTGAGTGGGGAGAAATTTAATGGATTACAACAAGGGCAAGTGTAGAGTATCCCACCTGGGAAAGAACAACCCCAGGTGTGGTTAGTAGGTCAAGAGAGGTTCTCCTCCCCCTCTATTCTGCATTGGTGAGGCCGCACCTGGAGTATTGTGTCCAGTTCTGGGCCCCTCAGTTCAAGAAGGACAGGGAAGTGCTTGAAAGAGTCCAGCGCAGAGCTACTAAGATGATTAAGGGAGTGGAACATCTCCCTTATGAGGAAAGGCTGAGGGAGCTGGGTCTCTTTAGTTTGGAGAAAAGGAGACTGAGGGGTGACCTCATCAATGTTTTCAAATATGTAAGGGGTGAGTGTCAGGAAGATGGAGTTAGGCTCTTCTCAGTAGTGACCAGTGATAGGACAAGGGGTAATGGGTGTAAATTGGAGCACAAGAGGTTCAAGTTGAATATTCGAAAAAATTTTTTTACTGTAAGGGTGACAGAGCCCTGGAACAGGCTGCCCAGGGAGGTTGTGGAGTCTCCTTCACTGGAGACATTCAAAACCCGTCTGGACACGTTCCTATGTGATGTACTCTAGGTGGCCCTGCTCTGGCAGGGGGGGTTGGACTAGATGATCTTTCGAGGTCCCTTCCATCCCCTAGGATTCTGTGATTCTGTGATTCTGTGATACCAGTATAGGCTGGGGACTGACCCATTAGAGAGCAACACAGGGGAAAGGGACCAGGCAGTCCTGGTGGACAGAAGGATGACCATGAGCCAGCAGAGTTCCTTTGTAACCAGGAAGGCCAATGATGTCCTGGGATGCATTAGAAGTGGGGTGGTTAGTAGATTGTGAGAGGTTCTCCTTCCCCTCTTACTCTGCCCTGGTGAGGCTGTATCTAGAATATTGCGTCCAGTTCTGGGCTTCTCAACTCAAGAAGGACAGAAAGAAAAAGGACTGCTTGAAAGAGTGCAGTGCAGAGCTACCAAAATCATTAAAAGGAGTGGAAAAATTTCCCTTATGAGAATAGGTTGAGGGAGCTGAGTCTCTTTAACTTGGAGAAGTGGAGGCTAAGGGGTGACCTCAAAGTTTATGAATACATAAAAGGTGTCAGGAAGATGGAGCCAGGCTCTTCTCAGTTACATCTAATGACAGGACAATGGGTAAAAAGTGCAAGCTGGACCATAGGAGGCTCCATGTAAACATAAGGAAAAGCTTTTTCACTTTGAAGGTGACTGGAACGGAGAGCACTGGCACAGGCTGCCCATTCAGGTTGTGGAGTCTCCATCTCTGAAGACATTCCAAACCTTCCTGGATGTGTTCTTGTGTGAACACTGCAGGTCATCCTGCAATAGCAGGGCAGTTGGACTCAATCATTTGAAGTCCCTTCCAACCCCTCATTTCTGTGAATCTTTGATTCTTTTCTCATACATTTTAAGGGCAAATTTCTCCTGTCTACAGAATAATAAAAGAGGGCAACGAGACTGGTGAAGAGACTCGAGCACAGATCCTATGAGGAGAGGCTGAGGGAGCTGGGGCTGTTCAGCCTGGAGAAGAGGAGGCCTCATCACTCTCTGCAACTACCTGAAAGGAGGGTATAGCCAGGTGGGGGTTGGTCTCTTTTCCCAGGCAACTCTCAGCAAGACAAGAGGGCACGGTCTCAAGTTGTGCCGGGGGAGGTTTAGGTTGGACATTAGAAAGAATTTCTTTACCGAGAGGGTGATCAGGCACTGGGATGGGCTGCCCCAGGAAGCAGTGGATTCTCCATCCCTGGGGATATTTTAAAAGAGCCTGGATGCGGCATTCAATACCATGGTCTGGTAACTGCAGCAGTAGTGGATCAAGGGTTGGACTTGATGATCTCTGAGGTCCCTTCCAACCCAGCCAATTATATGATTCTAATAATAATAATTGATCTCCTTCAAATTCATCCTAGTCAGTAGTCTTGTCCTGCCCTTTTCCTACTGTCTCTGGACTCAGCAGCCCCAGTGTCCTGTTGGTATAAATTCAAGGAAAGAGCAGAGGAATTTTCCATCTTCCTCTCCAAGTATTTTCATTTTGACTTCTAAATAAGCACAATCACCAACAGTCTTCAATGCTTTATCATAGATTATTCTGTTCAGAATATTTCTTTATTTCAAATGGAAAACCAACAATTTATATCAGACACTGATCCATCCTTGTATATTTGAAATTTTCATTAGTTAATCATATACTTAATCATAACAAAGCTATAGATGCTGTTTAACAAGAAAAAATAATTAAGCACCAGGGACCACATTATAGGAATTTCCCTGGAAATTTGATGGCTGGAAGTAGTTGGTGGCTTGATTTAGTTTAAAATGTACACTCTTTGGGGTTATTTTTCTTTCTCATTCTGCATGAACAATTTCTCTAAACTAATCATCATGCTGTACATTTGGCATTTTGAGGGAATTAATGCCCAGTATAATAGCTAAGAGGAAATCAATTATTTATTTTCTAAAATCACAGGCCTCAGCACTATGAGTGGAAAGAGCTCAACACATTGAAAGAATTTTCATTTTGTATACTCACACACACAAACATGTAAATATGCAGTTAACACCCAAGTCAGGAAAAAAATATTTCCTTGTATCTGCCTACTTAAGGATCAGAATTATTTCACTAAATTTAGTTATTGCATCATTGGAGGAACAAGAGGGCACACTTTTGCTCGAAGTGTGCTGAAATAATTGTCACTCCAAATGCATAGACATGATAGTTGATCCTTGTAGTGGGCACAATAGCAGAATTTTGCAGATGTTAATGATGAATTTTTTGTTAAATTCCTGTATATTCAGCTGTTATACTTGGGACATTTATTAGGCAGTGCTTGCTAAAGTCCTCAGATTTGTTGGTGTAAATAGCTTTGAATTTTTTGTTTCTCTGTTTTTTACCAAACATGAAAAAGGAATCCTGTCAGCTACAGAAGTGGAAATGAAAAGTACTCACAAGCACACTATGTGAGCATAAATTTGCCTCATAAAGTCTATGGTGACAAGTTACCAAGCCTACAGATGTCAGGGTCTCTAGGTCAGAAGACAGCAGTGATTGCCCCATGCAGGGGGTCACAAGGTTCCTAAAGCCACACAGACCCCTTAAGGCCTTTCCCTGACATTTCAAAGCCCCCTGCTAGGCCATTGGACTGTTGATCCTCTAGCTTGAAAAATAACTTGAGACATTTCTTGCAGTGGACACTTCCCAGGATATCGGGGTTTCCTGCAGCTAAACACTCATCAACCTGTCGCAGAGGGTCCCTGTGCCTCATTTTAATGGATGAGGGGGTAAGACATAAGTTTTGCATCAAGTTATCTTGGAAAGTAACATCATATCCTATTTCCAGAATCCCATAGACTTTTATTGTGCATATTAAGTAAAAACATGAGAAATGGACAGAATAATGTCAGCTGAGAATGTATCATTCTAGTAACAGCCACATACAGGAGCAACACCAATCTTTCATCAAAACAATTTCTTCTGTGAAGATGCCTGGGCTTAACATATAATTTTGATTGAGCCAGATTTGTAAAGATACATTTAGAAAACACTACATTGAATTTATCTTTCTAATCTGAGAACACAAGTCTTCACATATCTGACCTACATTTAAAATAGTATGTATTTTTTATTCATTCAAACCATGTAATTTCATAAACTTCTTGGCTAGTTCTGCTTTGCTTTTCACTGAATTTCCATATGGAAACCCCCTTTGAGGAAACTAAAACTCAAAACAGTCCTGAAGGAAGCAATGTGGGTGAGCAATCTGCCCTTGAGCTACACTGGGTTTAACATTTCTCCTGCTTGGAAAAAACTCATTTCCTCTTCTGATTGCCACTTTATCCATCTATTTTGTGTCACATTCTTAGGACTGTTGGATGGTGGGTTCTGTTACATACATTTGAATTGCTGCTAAATATTAAAATGGTTTTAAAAGTATGTTGTTACCAGACAGTAGAAAAGCTGTTCAAATTTCCTTTTGTGTGTATATACATATTTGTATCAGAGTTCTTCCTTTGAAGAGCACTGAAGTGTGTATGCATGACCACATGCATGTAATAACTGGAAGGATTTTCATCATTAATTACACCTCTAAACAATTCAGAGATGCCTGGAGGACAACAGGAATTAGATTAAATAGATGAAAAGAATAAAGGAAAACAGCGGGGAGAAAGAACCCTTTGTAATCCTCTCACACTCATTTTCTATGTATTATAGCTCTAATTACTTCCCTAGTGATTAAAAAAAAAAAAAAAAAAAGACATGCAGGAGAAAAGATATGTATATAGTAGCAGAGAAGGGTCTTGAGATACATATAAATTTAGCCATAGTCAGAATCTTTGTGCAGAAGGGCAAGCAGTCTTGTTTTAGTCTACAGGAGCAGTGTTTGGTGCCCATCCTTGAGCAAGAGGGACACACAAGGTCAATGGCTATAGCTGGGCTGCCAAGAACTGCCTCATGCCTGTATTGCTGTAGGATTAAGCCCCTCTGGAGTGACTGGACAGATCCACAGTAGTGCCAGAACTTAAACAACCAACCAAATAGCAGAATGAAGTAGTTGAACTTGTTCTCTCTGCTATTTCTTAGCAGTGTAGGTGTGCACTAAGGAACTGCACATATGATATAGTTATTCAGAGAGCAGCTGAGTTGTGGAAGACATCAAAGAATTGATTTAAATGTATCAATACCAGAAGCCAAACTAAAAAGGAGATTTAGGGTGAGTGACATGTACTGTGGCGAAAACTCCCACAGAAGGAAATTGTTTCTGAATTAAAAATAAATAAATAAATTAATTAATTAAAGGAGGATAGGTCTGAGTATTGTAATAATGAGACACACTGCTCTCAAAAAAATAAAAATCAAGTAACCCATTTGCAAGCAAGAGCAACTAAGAGCTATTTTAATGCCTTCCAAAATACTCTTTTTCAGAGAAAGCTTGACTGGAAGATGATTTTTGGCCAGTACCCTTTTTTTTCATCTGGTTGTTTTTTTGGGCAGGGATAGGAATAAAAAGGACCCTTTTAATTTAACTGACCCTTCTTGTTTAACTTTTTTTAACTGCACCCTAGAGAATGATAAGTAAAATTTCTTTATGAGAGAAGGCTACATAACCTTTCACCACCCAATCTTTTCATACAATATTCACAATAATTGTGGACAACTAGCAGAACTTCATGGACCCTCAAGCTTTATTTTATTTGCTATGTTTTTCGTCAAAAAGGCAGTAGATATTAAACACTTGTTTCAGAATTGGGCCTCAGAAAGTTCAGAGAGAGTTTTATTAGAAGACAACATGATTTTGCAAAATAGTAGTTTTTAAACCATTTTATTGAAATTAAACTTTCTGCATTTGCAATGCAAGTATCCTTGTTAATGTTTCTCTAATTGTATGCACTTAAAAATGAAAAAAAGAGAAAGCCAGCATTCCATCTTCTTTTAGTTATCCCCAGTTTCTATCAGCTCTACCAGATTATTTTTTCAGTTCTGTCCTTAACAATGCTTACATTTAAATTTATATGATTTTTTAGAACAATTTTTTGTTTAGGTGATTAACTTCCTTTCAGACAGTGGGACATTGATGAATAAACTATTCTCATTCTTTTTATTCTGCCACTATGAAGAAAAACATCTGACTAGAAGTTTTCAAGTGAGTTATGGAAGATATTCTCAGAGGAGAATAACACCAGCATATTTATCAATATGGTATCTCAGTACTTTTGAAATAAATTAATCTCCTCTCCATCAATTTTTCATTAGAGTTAAACAAAACATTACCAGTCATTTCTATGCCAGAGTTGAGTATTTCTCAACTTTCTCTTTAGTTACTCACTGGTTTGGGATTCAATCGTTAATTTGCTTGAAGTGTTTGCTGGTTGCTTTCATGTTTGCACAAAATTCTACTTGGGGGTTGCAGCCCTTTCTCTTCTTGTGAGTGGTTTTGTCCTGCTGCTTCACATCACAGCTGCTGTTTGCTGGTGGTCTCTGCTGCTACTTCTTCATTTACTTCTGTTTTTTGGAGCTTTCCCAGCAAGGGTGGGAGAAAATTAAATGTTTACCCTACTTTAATTTTTGTGAATGTGTGTGTAAGGGTGGGGTGTGGGAAGGGCATGTTTGGGTTTTTTTCATTTTTACTCATTTATTCACTGTTCAAACTGGATACCTCATAGATGAATGAGAATGTTCTTCAACATATGTGCAGCACATACAGCATTCCAATCTATGGAGGTTTCCTGCAAATATTTTCAATTATATATAATCTAATGCATTACAAAAGAAAAAGAAAAATATTATTCAGAAACACAATTTTGTGAGCTATGGATTCAGATAGAATAAGAAAGTCGGGCTGAAATTGGAATTAATTTGGGGTAACGTTTTGAGTTTGGCTTTGAGACAAAACTAAAGTTAGGTTTCAGACCTGTCTTCATACTTAACAGTGGCAAATTAGTATTGAATTCATTCCTCCTTGGAGCACAATTTGATGAAAACAGTTTGTCTGTGTCCGAACTGGAGCTGTAAGAGAGACTATTCTGCTTTTGGATTTAACCCGAGATCTAAGCCATCATGGTGCATTTAAGAACAGAATGTTCACATCTGTTCACATGCTCCTTTCTCCCTGATATTGGAAAGATTTGGATATGAGGTTCTGGGTTTGGCCCATCTACATCCGGGAATGATATTAAACCTTGCCAGTGGCAAGACAAGTCTCTCCTCAGCCCACTGCAATTCAAACAGAACATATCCAGTAAATTAAAACCACTAAACAACAGGAAAGACTTTCAAGTGAAGAAATAATAGCCATAGAAACATCCCATGCCAGATTTTCAGTTAGCACAAATGAGTGTTTCATCATTTACAGAAAATGACAGCAATTTTACCACCACCTGAGTGTTTGGTAAAACTGGAATGAAATAAATTATCAGACTCAAAGACTATTGAAAAGTGTGGCCTCTGACAGGGATGTGGTTGCAGAAACTTCCTTCTTAAAAGTGAGGTTGCCTAAGAATCTCTAGAGAGAGATTCTTTTTAGTTGGATACAAAAAAACCCCAAATATTTTTGTTTAAAGACTCCAGGAAATATGTTTTATCCCATGTTTTCTAAAGTGCTCGACTATATAAAGTGCTTTCAAGTAAAGAGAAAATATTTTTTTCACTCATCTGTATCCATCACAGCTGTCCTGATATTTGTTTCAAGCTATTTAGGGAAATTCAGTGGTGCAGGAGAACTTCCTGTGGGTGAAGTACTAAGTGCAGCTTATGGTTCTGCCTGAGATTTATTTACAACCTTGCAACCAATGTCAAAATGCTTCGTTTCTCTGTACCTGAAATTTTATATTTCATTCATCTTTACTTTTTTTTTTTTGCCCATTTTATAATTCCACTCAAAGATATATGTCATATTTTTAGTGAGCACTTCTCTGAGGTAGCTGGAGGCTGGGATGGAATTCCTTCTCAAAGCCAGGCATTGACCACAGTTCAATGATCTTTTCTGAGGCTTGGAATCATCTTGAAGTTTCTGTATATGAAGGAATTTCAGTCTTGGTCTACCAGATACTAAAAAAATACCATACTCAATGAAATACTAAAGGTCCTCCCTAGTCTTTCACGAATTTGAATGGTCTCCACCACTTCTTCCTCCCTGCACTGCTTCACCGAAATCAGTTCAGTTGTTCTCCGATATTCGTTGCTACTGAACACCCCAGTGGCAGCCAGCCCCTATTGTAACCCATGAGAACCATACCCACCCTCCATGTGGGAACTGTCCACCAAGCTCCCATTATTATTCTGTGCTTTTCAATTCAGATGCCTCAGCCCCCAAACCACCTTTCTATAACCATCACCCATCGTGCCCTGGCCTCACTTGTTCTTAGATCAAAGTGCTTGGAAAGGTCCCTTTGAGTCACCATTTCAGTTTATTACTTACAGTGGTGTAGCTTTTCTTCAAGGGACCCACTTCTACAAAAGACAACCCAGTTGCCTCCATTCACCATTTCAGTCCTTTACATCATCTTCTTTCTGTCTTGCACTGGCCTGCAGCTCTCATTATAGCATTGAATGTCTCTTGTCCTGGCTGCACATGAGGAAAACAAATTTTACTTTTACTCTGCATTAGCACAGGAGAGCAAGACTTTTCCTATTCATAGAATCATAGAATCATAGAAACGACTGGGTTGGAAGGGACCTCAGAGATCATCAAGTCTCTGAGGTCTTGATCCAGGCCTTGATCCACTACCACTGCAGTTACCAGACCATGGCACTGAGTACCACATCCAGTCTCTTTTTAAATATCTCCAGGGATGTAGAATCCACTACTTCCTGGGGCAGCCCATTCCAATGCCTGATCACCCTTTCGGTAAAGAAATTCTTTCTAATATCCAACCTAAACCTTCCCTGGCACAACTTAAGACTGTGTCCTCTTGTCTTGCTGAGAGTTGCTTGGGAAAAGAGACCAACCCCCACCTGGCTACAACCTCCTTTCAAGTAGCTGTAGAGAGTAGAGTTCTCCTCTGAGCCTCCTCTTTTCCAGGCTGAACAGCCCCAGCTTCCTCAGCCCCTCTTCATAGGATATTTGCTTAAGTCCCTTCACCAACTTAGTTGCCCTCCTTTGGACCTGCTCCAGGACCTCAATATCCTTCCTAAACTGAGGGGCCCAGAACTGGACACAGTACTCGAGGTGTGGCCTCACCAGCGCTGAGTACAGGGGCATATGCATTCTTTCAGGCATATGCCACTGCACATGAAAACTCAAGAAACTCTTGCTCCTCTCCAGAGTTTGTGATAGGCATATTGAAAAATACTAAAACCACAGAGTTAAAATGCATTTAGCTCAATTTAGGCACCTAAAAGTTAGTAACTTTGTTTTTAGACATACACACACTAAAATCCCATATCAGTCTGAAAAAGATGATCACTTTGTCTTATGGTAGAACCTGGTTACCAATCACAAGGATACAGGAATGTTGCTTAGCAAAGATCATAAATTTTCAAGTAAGTGTTCTTATTTAAAATTGGAGGTGGATATGGTGGAAGGGTAGGGGTGTTAAGCAGATGTATAAAAGAAAACAGTTTATCCCAATGTGATTTCTAGAAATAAATGAAGGTGGTTTTATAGAGTTGTCTCGTTTGCTTTTGGCCAAAAAAAAAAAAAAAAACCCCACAACAACAAAAAACCCCAAGAAAGTATTAGATAAGAATTTTCAGTTCATCTGTTAAAACTGGAAAAGTAAAAGCCAGATAGAAGCAAGACTTTCTGATGGAAAGTCAGAAGCAAATCCACTAACAAACAGTGCTAACAAACCTGTCCAGAAAATATTTGGGCATTGTAGGAAGCTGTAGCTCAGTGAAATATAATTGGTAAGGAGAGGAGATCAATGTGATTTGAAGAGATACCTGTAGCTAACAGATATTCCAGCACTTAATGGCAACAGGTTAGCTTTTGTGATAAGCCGTCAACAGAAGTTCTAGGAAAGAAATTAAACTCAGGTAATTCTAGCCAGAAATGATACATGGGATCACTGAAGCAACTGCTTTTTCCATGTGTGGAAGCACACAAAGTGCATGAATTTTAAAAAAAATATCTTGTGATATTATGTAAGCATGTCTTTAGAATGTTCTAATATATAATAGGTCTTTATGTATTTAAGGGTTACATTTCAATAGAATCAATTTAATTTGATATTTATATAGTAATTTTGGCTTTCAAAAAGGATCAAATATTACTGTTGAAATATCTGTAGCTCTGACCAAAGTTTTATCCTAAATGTAAAATATAGTATAGATAAAATTTTTTGCAGCCATGTTGAATTTTCAGACTTGATGCTGAAGTGTCCATCATAACGTTGTGCTGAGATTCTTTACATGGATAAAAATAATTTTGTGCATGTATGTTTGAAAAAATCATGTTCCATATTGTCATATCCATGGATTAGATTAAAAAATGGGAAAATTTTTTGGAACAAAAATTTAAATATATTGCTATATGTTGCTGCTCTTCTGTTAAAAAATGTCTGTTAACTAATTACTGTTTATCATGTTATGTAATATCCAAACAGTAAAAGCTGCTTAGATGAAGTCATCATCCCAGTCCTTCACAATTAGTCATTCATACAAATGCACCTGTATTGTAAATAACAGGCTTGAGGAGAGGAAGGAGAAAAAAAACCACCAAAACTCTTGGCTAATCTTGGGTGGTCTCCTTACCCATGTTAGATTAGATATGTTTTCTCACAACAGGTGACTTTTTAATTGTTTTCTTATGGCAACTCATTTAGTCTAGAGGTTTTTCTTTGGTTCATGTTAGTTTTCTAAGTTAATGGCTGGGTGACAACATGCTGAGTACAGGTGGCAAAAGGCAATGTCAAGAATGTGGTTATTATAGCCTGAGCATGAGGCTACCTATTTAGAGCAAATCCTGTTTGCCTTAAAGCTGTGGGTCTTCTCCAAGATCTGTGGCTTAGAAAATGGGGAGCTCTTACCTCTCCAGAACCTGTAAGTGTCTTCAGAAAAGACAAGAACAGAATGGGCAAATCCAGAAAACTCTAAGATGAAGTTCAGTGTCATTTTCACAAATATTAATTTTGGGTTTTTTGAATACCAGGAGATTTCCTTGATGTGTATATGACCTACAGCAAAGTTATTATCTGCATCACATAGATTTCCTTCATCTAGTGGTCTGAAGGGAATCCTGGTTATGAACTGAGAAATTCTTCCTGATCACCCCAATTGGATGCATACATGCTGTGTCTCTTATTTCTTTCCTGGATTCTCCTCTGTTTACATTTCAAATCGTCCATCCTAACAAAGGCAGCAGCAGGAAAAAGCCAAGAACTGTCTAGCAAGATTCAGCACAGAGAAACTCTCATAGCTATCAGACATAAATAGCTGAATCCCCATACCATGGCTTACAAATCACTGCTGGCAATAAGCAAAATAACAGGGCAAAGCAACAACAAAATAATTAAAACCAGGCAGCATGGACTATACTAAACTGCAGGACAAAAGTTGCACAGAGCGTATCAGCTGTGGAAGCAGCAATTAACCTGGCTAATGGGTCTGATACTTACATACCTCCCTTTCTGTCACGGAAAACATATGGCTGTAATTAGCTGACGTAAAGGAAATACCATCTGAAGCCCCTGTTTTCCGATTGGGATGACCTCTGGCCCAGTATGAAGACAGTTGGATGCATTTGCTCGTTGTTGGTTAGCTATGTATGCAGTGGGTGGAGGGCAATTTGAACAAATAGGAGAGATTTGCCAAGTATGTTTAAGCTACAAAACTATGTTGTACCACATAACAAACTGAGAGAGCATATAAAGAAAATTTGAACTAAAATAAACCCCATCTTATTCCCAGTCCCACAGTATCCACAGTAAAAAAAAAAAAAAAAGAAGGTTTCTACTTTATTCCTGTCTGGAAGTATTAGTAGTATAACAGGGTTCTCGGTGTAACAGGTTCTGAGTGTAACACACGTTGGGGAGGCCAAAGTTGTCAATGTTTTTATACAATGTTTTTATTCAGGTCAAATGAGCTGTCATCTCTTCCATCTTGTCTCCTGCTTCTTCCTCTACTGTCTCTGAAGGTTCTGGAAGATGCAGAGCATTTCAGGGGGTTCCAGTCTATTCATTATATCTTTTTCCTGAATCATATATTGTGAGAAAAAAATGTTTTCCTGTACAGAAAAAATATATTTGCTGCAAAAAAATGCAAAATTTTGTAGCATCTTTAAAAGAATGATATGTGAAAAAAGTTATATATTTAATTTTCAAATTCTAGATGTTTGTTTAAAATGTTTATGGAAAACTCTTAGGTTTAGAACTCTTAGGTCTTTTTTTAGGTTCTTTTTAGAGCTCTTATGTTCTTAAACATTAAGATAATCCTATTTCATTTTTTTAAAATAATTTAGTTTAATTCTATTAAGCTCTTAGGATTTTTCCACTATACTCATCTGTAAATCTTGTACATATGGAATGACTATGTTCAAATTAGCTAAAAATGTATGTTTAACAGATATGAAAATCAAAATCTGTGGAAGTTTTGCTGTCAGCTCAGCTACTGATTTTATACAGCTTAATAAAAAACAGAACATGTACTGTACATTGTATTTTAGATACAACAGGAAAGAATTCAGGAAATTCATACTTCTTAAAAGAAATAGTAATATATTTTCATCATCTAAAAATACTCAGATCATATGTTGTATTACACACCTTTAGGAGCAGGCTGTGCAACTAAATGACTGTTTATTGGCTCCAGAATTACTTTTTCTCATCTCTTAAAATGAAAAAATGAAGAGTTCTCATGTAGCTCAATGTTTTTCACATTACAGCAAAAGGCTGTTGTTCCCAACCCAAAAACTCTATAGCTTCAACATTCCCATTTATACAGATGCACTGGAGATATCCAAGAAGAATGACTTGTAGAACACATTTTAGCTCTTTTCCCAACAAGGAGGAGGCCATTAAGCCTGGAACGATGCCAGGATGCGATAATCATCAGTTCTTCTGGGGCTGTTTTATAACTTTGCAGCTGTATTTTTGGCTATGATTTGCCCTCCCAGAGGTACAGCCTTGTCTGTTTTTGTTTTTCTCTTGGATGGGACAGGAGGCATTTTTCCTTAAAAAAAAAAAAAAAAAAAAAAAAAAAGGAACTTTCTAAGAGGAAGGGGAGCTGCTGCATCTTTCACTCACAGTAATGTCAACACTACTGAGGGCAAATTTCAAGCATTCACCATTCTTAGGGTCTTCCAGCTGCCAGCACTGTGAGTTGTTAAAACACCAGGGCATGAGCAGTAAAACGTGTCTGTGGGTGTTAGCTAACAATTTGCAGGTGCATATCATCCCAGTAAAGCTTTCAAATTATACACAATTTATAAGCTATGTTTGAAGCTCATAATGGTTATTTCTGAGCAAATTAGTATCTTTTGGTTTGGCTTCAGTTTTTGAGAGTCCCATCAAATTATCAGGGAAAGGGACTAGAAGAAAGGACTGCTGTTTCAAACAGTCAGAAGTCAGACAAAAAGGTCCTTGCACTCAGTTATTGTTAAATGAACTGGGGTATGAAGAAGTATTGTTCCAAAGACTTTAATTTTACATGTTCAATACCACACCTGGAAAAGGAGAGGCAAGTAGTATTTCCTTGACTGAAAACTGAAATTCGGATTGAGTAATGATTGGTGCAAAAGAATGAATAATCTACATTAGTTACTAATACATAGTTTATTGAGATTTGCATCCTTATTATTTTTCTTTTGTTTCTCTATATTTCAATATTCAAAATCATGGTTCAAGTACAGAAATGAAGACAGTTGTAACTCCTAAATCTGTCAAGGAACATTTAACACATTACATATTTGCAGGCCTGGTTTGAACAAACTTTTCAACCTACTCCTTTGTCTCTGTGAGATTCCTAGGTCATAGAGGTGTTCATGGCTTTTAGTAAGTGGCTCAAAGTTTCATAATTGATGGAATCCTTAGTAGAGGAAGTCTGGAGTAACAGAGATCCGGAATGTCTCTTTTTCATCCCAAAGTGTCCCAAAGCAGCAAAGCTGCAATGTCCATAGGTACAATGTTGGGAATAAGATTCATACTGCAGAACAAGAGTTATATAATTTGTACTTTCTCTTCTAGGCATATTGGGTAGGTTTTTTTTAGCTGCGTATGGACAGCTACAGCAGAGGTTCCACATCCAGACTAGTCATTCCCTCTATGTATAATGTACCTAAGGGTGAAGAAGTATTGATAAAGTATTGACCAGAGTCAAGAAAAACCCACCCAGACTTCTTTTTCATTTTTAAAGACAACAACTCACCATTTTTCTAGGCTTTAGCACAAAATCAAATGGTAATGGTTCAGCGAGATCAGAATATACCTGAAGAGGGATTCTGAGTTCTCATAGATGAAACGTGACAGACTAGGTGTGCTGGCAACTTGTACTTGAAATATTTATTTTCCTAAGTCAGTGAAACCTTCTTGTTTAGACTTTTATATGTCTCTGTAAGGATAAACTATTTTGCAGAGCCTGTTGTGCCAGGACACGGAGTAATAGTTTTAAACTAGAAGAAGGTAGATTTAGACTAAATATAAGCAGGAAGTTCTTTACAATGAGGGTGATGAAACACTACAACAGGTGACCCACAAGTTGGTTAATGCCCCATCTCTAGAAATATTAAAGGTCAGTTTGGATGGGGCTCTGAGCAACCTGCTCTAGTTGAAGATGTCCCTGCTCACTGCAAGGGTGTTGGGCTAGATGAGCTTTAAAGGCCCCTTCCAATCTGAACTATTCTATGATTCTGTGATTCTATTACTCTATCATTCTATGACATATACACATATGTGTATATAAATGTATAAAAATACTTCATATATAAAAAGCTAAAATACATATTCTGTATATACATGTACAATCTGATTGCAGTTGGCTGTTTTTCACCACTAAAATGGCGCAATAATATTAATTTTACTGCAATATTACCTAATCATTACTAGAATTATGAGAATGGATGCTAATTAAATTACTCATTTTTGGCTAGCTATGTAATTGCAATGGGTCATCACTAGTATTTTCAGTCTGGCATTTGAGTACCATAGAAAAGGTTACATGGCAAAGAAATCTAGGTGTGTGTATGTTGATACAGAATAGAAGACTCTAAAAATCATGGTGCTGAGCTCTAGGAGCAGATCCATAAAAGAAGAATTACATGCTGTGTTTAAAGAAGCTTCAAGCACATTTGGTGGTGACAGTTAAAGTCCAATTACCTCCAAAAAGATTACTCCTGAGATTACTGCCATCAAAGATAGCAGCATGTAGTAGCATGTAGATTTTTCCTGTCTTAGTAATAGTATATATTTAGCAAATGGAGAGATGTAGAAATTGAGCTGTGAGATAGACAAATAAGAGGGTGGGGGGCATAGAGGAAGTGCAATCTAGGCATTATTTGTCTTCTGAATGATTAGGGGAAAAATACATTTTCAGTGAGTAATTGAAAAAGGGGCTTTTCTCTTTGCAGCAAGCAAACCAAAAAACAAACTAACAAAACACAAGATCAAAATATCTTTTCAAAACTGAGTAACTGTTCTTATCTCTGAAAATATCCCTATGGACACCTGGGTTTAATTAATATCCAGCTGTATGTAGTGAAATAACCCTTAAAAAATTATTTCAAAACAGATTAATTCCATCACGATGAAGGAAAAAAAACCAAGTTAGTCAAGAAAACTGCTTATATGGGGGCTATATGGGGGTTATATGGGGGTTATATTAGTTCATAATTTTTTTTAATTATTCTAGAATTTAGAGTCCTTTTAAAAGTATTAAGGTTTTTATTTCATCACATCTTTAAAAATGAATGATATGTATCAAATGGATGCATATGGTAGTTTAGTAAGCAGGATAATACTTACCAAGAGATGCTAGCAGTTATTTTTATTTTTCATTTCATATAGGGCAAAAATAAAAAAAGGAGGATTCTTAGCTTTGAGAATCTATTACTGTAAAATCTAAACTATTTGAGATTTTTTTTTAAAGTTTGTCTGTCGTTTGACAGACAAAGGATGTTACCTCCTTTGTGAAGCAACTTACATATTCCTGAGTGGACTGTGATATTGTCAGATGTATGTATCTTAGTACTGACTAGCAACATTATTAATGTAAAAATGAAGTCAATAAATGGTTGTAATAACTGAAAAGAAACTTATTTTCTCTTCTGGTCATTGTATTGAGCTCACCTTGAGACATAAATATCAAAATTATTTGAAAGCTGAGGAATGGAACCAAAAAAGAATAGTGAAATGTCAACTATTTTTCTCAAATACTGTATTAAAACAGTTAACCCCAGAACTCCACTGAGAAATAGCCTTTCCATTTCTGAGGGGGCCCGGGGACATGAAATGGAACAGTAATAGGCAATCTTCCCTACAAACAATCACGCAATGGAGTGAAAACACAAATAACACATGTGGGAAACAGTTAAGATTTTCAGTTCATTCTGCAAGAAGACTGAAATGTAGCACAGTTAACCTCAGTGCACTTCTTGTGGAGTGGAACCACTCAGGATTATTCATATTTGTAAAGCACTTGAGGCATGTGTGTGAGAAAAGAAAGGCAAGTCCAAACCATTTTTATATTACTGTAGAAAGCAAGAGAAAAGTTTCATGACTGTGTGTCTTACTAGAAAGAAACTGAAGAATGAAAGAGAAAGGGGGAGGTTGTTTGTTTTGGACTGAGTTTTTTAAGATTTTGGCTTTTAATGGCTTCTCATTTTATGTGTTCCCCCAACTGAGTACATACTGAAAGTTTAGTGTATATGTAGCTCAGGTTTTAAGAAAGCGTTTACTACAATCTTGTTTCTCTAAGATTTGTTGGAATTTTGATATATTTATGACCTAAATCACTGATAACTCTTCAAACAACCTTGCTTCAGTTATAATGAATATGCACTTACTTCAGACTTCATGCAACTGATATTCCTAAAAGCCGTTTCATATAACATTTCCCCTCAAACAAACAAACAAATTACCCAAACCCAATAATAGAATTTTAAAAACACCAAAGGAAATCCCAAAAGACCAAACAAAACAAAACCCTGGTAAATTCTATTGCTGAACACTATAGGCCTCTGTTAGGTGTTCTAGGTTTTCTCTCCATCTTCATGATAGCTATGACATTTTCAGAACAATATGATTATTTTATTTCTCTGTATAGAGAAGGTGGCTTTTTTTTCCTCAATTACAATAAACTACTTCTACTGTAGTATTCCTGTCCTGCTATAGTAGTAATTTCTCATAGATACTTAGTGAACTGTCATCCTCTAGTTACTGCTTATACATAGGAAAAACGAGATATTTGAGATTCCAGGAGTATAAAATAATACAGATTTTCTCAATACCATGTTTGGTGAGAACTTATAATGTATTTATATTACTTGTCATAACCAAAATTACATTTTTTAAATTAAATGTGCCTAAATTTGTTTTCTGTTTTGTTGTGGGTTTTTTTGTTTGTTTCCTTGTTTTTGAGGAAAAATAGTTTTGTTTTTAAATTTGTCTTTCTCTACAGGAACAGAAAATCTCTAAGAGGTATGGAAAGCATTCTTCTGGTTTTGGAAAAATAGGTTTTAATAATGGATTGTGTGCAAGCATATTGTGATTAGAAGAGTCACAGTGCACTGAAAGTTCCTGTTCTGTCCTCTGGGGTCAGTGCTTTGAGAGTTCTACCACCAATAACTGAGCCATATGAACTGTGTAGGAGACAGAAAAAGGAGTTTATGACAGAAATTATAGTCCTGAGAGATGAAACAATTTACTGTGTAACAAAAGGATGTAGAGTCCTAATTTTCCTCTTCCAAATTACATGACGAAACACAACATCATTTCAAATGCCAGTACTTGTCTTCTATTTAGTTTTCTTAAGACAAATCAGTCTTCAGAAAGTTTTAGATAATGCCGCTAAACCCAGTGATATAAATTCAAAATCAAAAATCTGCTTTTGGATCTGGTTGGTTGGTTAGTTTAATATAGGTCTTATAGACAAAGAACAATACTACAATCCTCACTTCAGTTAAGTGGCAATTACTCATCCTTTCACAGATCAACTTTCTCATTAAATTTGATCACTTAAAATTTGCATAAAGGAATGTAGACATTATATTAAAAAGAGATTAAAAATAGTATAGGTTTCCTACCTGCTAACAGAAAGGGTAGGAGTAACAGAAAATTTAAGTGTACAGCAAGTCATATTTAGATGAGAGTATTGGAAGCATTTTGTAAAGACTCTAAAACTTGTTTTCAAAGGTTTTGATGTCAGGAAACTTGCTTTCTTCTGTAAAACATAATATCCCATCATTTAAATCACTGTTTGTAAGTGAGATATAATTATGAAAATCTGGAGGTTTTAACTTAGTGGAGGACTTAGACAAACTGCCAGTAAAGATTTTTGTGTCTTGCTCTGTTCCTAAAACTACTGAAGAATGTGATGTTTACTTTTGTATAGAAAGCCAGATACCTTCAGTTTTGCCAGATATAAATTTAACTACAACCACAGAAAGTTCTGAATTATGTTGTAATTTATAACACACATCCTTAATTTTCTCACATGCCTCTACCACATGTATGTGAAAGGGAGATGAGCAAATAAATATTGTCAGACCAGGAAATACAGAGTCAGGTCTCCTTGGGTCACAGGGTTAAAATGGGCAGAATGATATAATCCCATTTTAAAAGATTAGGAATTTTTCTTAAATAGCACTTCATTTGAGACTGAAAGTTATGAAAATTATGGTACTTATATGGTTATATGTATATGCTAAATTTATGAAGAATATTAAAATGTTTTATTCAACATACATTCAGACAATTTGCTCATATAGTTGTCTAGAGAAATTGAGATTTTCTGAATTTTATTTATTGTTTACTGAATATCAGTGGGATTTATGTCAGGGACATGTGATTTTAACAGCTGCAATATACGTTTTTTAAGAACCTAATCTTACAGGGTTTTTACTGATACAAAACCAGCACAATGTTAAGAGTACATATTATCTACTTTTTTGGGACACTGGATAAACAGACTCCTATTTCATCAAAGATCTATAAATTAGAAATTAAAGATTTCCACAATATTTCCCACCGTGATTTTTACAAGTAAACTTGGAAGGTAACTATGCATTTTCACCTCCTCTCTTGTGTTTGCTCTGTCTGTACCAATAACTTGCAACAGTGATTTCAGACTACTTCTGGGCACTATATAAGAAGTAATTCACACAATTAAAAACATTTCCTTAATTATTTGCTTTCTTTTTCAGTCTGTTTTTGTCTCTCTTGATGTGTACATTGTTGTTCACTCACTAAAACACTTAATAAAAAATGCACAAATATAAATGATAGAACAAGCTACTAGAAACACTGCAATCTTGTTTTTAACGTGTAAACACCATAAGGAAGTGAAACTAGCAACCTGATATTGACAGCATTTGTTGTTAGATGCATGTGGAAGAGAGTTAAATCAAATTCATGGAAGGGGGAGAAAAGTTTTTTCAGATAAGGATAGCTATTAAAATAAATAGTATTACTCCTGACTAATAACCAACTTCAGAGAAACAGATAAATCGCTGCTTTACTGAGATTTACATTGCATTGATAAGAAAGAAACAGCAGTGAGAAAAGAAAGTGAGAAATTTCAAATAATACAGCTTATTAATAAAGAAGAAAATGTCAGAAACAGGTTTCACATAACTAGACACTCTAAAGGCATTTGAAATTACTGAATGCAATCTGATTGACCCTCAATCCACTGAAGTTAATGCAAGATTCTTCAATAGCTGTAGTAATAAAAGGAAGATCAAGATGGAGCTCAACCTGGCTACTGTCATAAAGGGCAACAAAAAAAGTTCTAACAAATACATCAATAACAAAAAGAAAGCCTGAGAGAATCTCCATCCCTTATTGGATGTGGGGGTAAATATTGCAATCAAGGATGAGCAAAAGGATGAGATACTTAATGCCTTCTTTGATGCTGTCTTCATAATCAGACCAGACACTCTCAGGGTATTCACCCTCCTGAACTAGAAGATGAGGATGAAGAGCAGCACAACAGCCCCATAACCCTGGAGGAGGCAGTTAATGACTTGATACAGCACCTGGACTCCCACAGGTCTATGGGGCCAGACGGGATCCACATGGGAGTATTGAGGGAACTGTCAGAGGAGCTCATCAAGCCTCTCTCCATCATCTACTGACAGTGTTGGTTAACAGGGGAGGGCCCAGATGACTGGAGGCTTCCCAGTGTGATACCCATCTACAAGAAGGGTCAGGAGGAGGATCTGGGGACTACAGGCCTATATGCCTCATCTCAGTGCCCAGAAAAACTATAAAGAGGTTCCTATTGAGTGTGCTCACATGGCAATTTCAGGACAGTCAGAGGATCAGGCCCAGCCAGCATGAGTTGAGGAAAGGCAGGTCCTGCCTTTCCAGGACCAACCTGGTCTCATTCTGTGACAACATGACCTGCCTAGTGGACAACAGGAGTGGGAATGTTATCTATCTGGACATAAGTAAAGCCTATGACACTGTCTTCCACAGCATTCTCCTAGAGAAATGGCATCTCATGGCATAGACATGAGTGCTCTTTTTTGGGTTAAAAATTCATTACACAACAGGGCCCAGAGAGTTGTAGCCAATGGAATTAAATCCCGTTGGTGTCTGGTCACTAGTGGTGTTTCCCAGGACAGTTTGGAGTTAGTCTTGTTCAATATCTGAGTGCTTCCTCTGTAAGTTTGAAGACTACGCCACGTTGGGTGGGGTCTTGATCTTTTTGGAGGTAGGAAGGCTCTGCAAAGGGATCTGGACAGTCTGGACCAGTGGGGAAATGTCAGTGAAATGAGGTTTAACAAGGCCAAGTTCCAAGCCTTGCACCGTAGTCACAACAACCCCATGCAAGGTTACAGACTTGGGGAGCTGTGGCTGGAAAGCTGCCAGGCAGAAAAGGATCTAGGGGTGCTGCTTGATACCTGGCTGAATGTGAGCCAGCAGTCTGCCCAGGTGGCCAAGAAGGCCAGCTGCATCCTGGCTTGTATCAGGAACAGTGTGGCCAGCAGAAGTGATCCTGCCCCTGTACTCAGTACTGGTGAGGCTGCTTCCCAAGTACTGTGTTCAGTTCTGGGCCCCTCACTACAAGAAAGACATTTTGTTGCTGGAGCAAGTTCACAGAAGGGCAACCAAAGATCTGGAGAGCAATCCCTCTGAGGAGAGGCTGAGGGAACTGGGAATGTTTTGTTTGGAAAAGAGAAGGCTGAGAGGAGACCTTATTGCTCTCTACAAGTACCTGAGAGGAGGCTGTAGGGAAGTGGGTGTTGGCCTCTTCTCTCAAGTGAACAATGACAGGACTAGAGGAAATGGCCTGGAGTTGCAACAGTGGAGGTTTAGACTAGATATTAGGAATAATGTCTTTATTGAGAGAGTAATTAGGCATTGGAGTGGGCTACCTAGGGAGGTGGTGGAATCCCCATTCATGTAAATATTTAAAAGTGATGTAGATGAGGCACTTCAGGCCATGCTCTAGTGGGTGATACAGATATTGAAACATGTATTCTATTGGGTGGGGAGGGGATATTGACAGCTGAATGTGGTCACAGTTGAACTGTTACTCTTCTGTGATTCTGTGAAAAACCTGCATAAAGAGCCAATAGGAATCATTCCTATTTGTAAGATGAAACAGTTAACCTGTTGTATAGTAAGAAAGAACTTCTAAGTGAAAGTGAAATTTGGGTTTTGACTGCATCACTGAATTTATCAAGAGACAAAAAAAAGGATGCTAGGAGTGTTCAAAAAACAGGGATAACAATTTAAAAAAACACTTTCCCCACATTCTAGAAAAATAATGAAAGGAAGAGTGGGGTTTTTTATTAAAACTTGATCATTTTTCTTTCTTTTACTCAGCTTAATATGGCTCCTGGGACAGGCCTGGGAGTAGGCTGGCAGAGTGTTATTGGACTTACTCTTCCACCTTTGTCTCTCTGAGCACTTTAGTGGGTGTGCAGGTGAGTTTCACTGTATAGCCTAAGCTAAGTTTTATAATTTCAACACAGGTTAATTCATGTAGATAGGTCCAAACTCTACTTGCCCATACTCTGAAGCGCTCAGCTGCATGCACTGACAGGGCAGAATACCACACAAGGCTGTGACTTGTAAAGAAAGGACCAGTATCCATCCAGAAAAAATCCTGAACAGAGAAGCATGGTTCCAGGACAGTCACAGTATGGACACATGACTTTATTTAATCTCCTACTACCTACTACCTAATATTTAGCCTTTCATGTATCTGCAAGTATGCAAAATAGATGTCCCCAAACCTGCCCAGTTCATTCATTCGAGGTATTGTGAGACTCACAATTGCTGAGTTCCTGAATTAACGTTATTTTTTTCAAATGACTGACAGTTCTCAAGACAGGCTAGTTTGAAGGCAAATACTTTCAAATTTGTCCTGCTATGAATCTTCCCTTCTAGAAACCCAGTCACCAGGATGCACGTTATTCTGTAGCCACTAGCTGAGAAATCAAGGGATCTCAACCATAAAGAGAGCCAAGTCCCAGAAAAGAATCTGCTATTTGTTTGTATAATCCTTTAGATTTTGTCTCTTTTTTATCCCCTGCTATTCATTTCCTGTTGTGGTCACATTGGCACTGAGGGAGCATAAATGCCTGTATTCGTTCAGCTTAGCTTAAAAACTTAATTACCACATGAACTTGATGCAAGCTTCAGCACCTAAGAAATAAACAGCTTGCTGGAGGTGGCAGTCTTATGCTATAGAGCTCCTCAAAAGGACTGAAGGTAGAGGTGGCATCCAGGAGAAAGTGTATGGCAATTGCTGGTACTAGGCCACTGGCTTTGTACTGAGTTTACAAGAGCTCAGGAATGAAACATCCATTTGGCTCCTTATAAATTTTTCTTGTCTCACTTCATTAAGATGTAGCTGCAATTTTTCTAATGATGAGTTGACATTTTGCAGGATACTACCAAACTTTTATAGAGATGATCTCCAAGGTCCTTCCAACCATTCTATGATTCTATAATTCTCTGATTATATGGTTTAAGGAAAGTAATAACAATAACAATAATAATTCATATTAATTTCCTTTCATTTTCTGCAATATGTACATCTGGACTAATAATAATAATAATTATTCTGTGATTATGCTGTTAACATCTCAACTACACTATTGATAACCTCTTCACTTTTCAGAGTTGGTGTGTTTGCTCTTTTGTTCATAAAAAGTTTTTGAGAAACAGACTACTGTCTAGGGCTCTGGCACAAGCAAATAACTAGGGAGGTCATGGGAATCCTTTCTGGATTAATTTGGTGAACAATGAGAAGTGTTAATACCCTTGGAAAGGGGACATCACCTAACAGGTGATGAGAACTGCCTGCTTTGCTGAGACTGAAAAGTGCCTGGTGTCTTCATATAATCCAAAAAGTTGGTTAGTGTCTCTTAGACAGTTAACTATGCAGCCATATACAGATGGGGAAAATAAAGGAGCTGTAAATGCTATCAAATCATCACAAACTGCCTCAGTTACAATGCAATGGAGAATCAGACTGATTGTCCAAATGACAAGTCCAGTAAAGATTTTTAGAAAAGTAAATTCCTCAATGCTGTTTATACATGGTACTGAAAGAAAAATAATCTGAACCCATATTTTTAAAACTATTTGACCACATTAAGTCTTTTCTTGGTACAGCCTGTAACTTCTTGGTTATGCAGCTAGTGAATGAATTTTAATAGCTCAATGTGAAGTTCATAAGAGGATCACATACCTAAATAGTACTTTGAGTATTATTTTTAATTCTTTCCAGCTCATTTCCTTTTTTCCTGCTGATACCACTGAAAGGTCTGCCAAGAATACATTGGCAAATGCTAAGGACTAAAATAATGAACATCTTATCCGATGTTTTGTGGATAATTAGGGGGTTATGGGTCTTCAAGAATAAGGTCACCTTTTATTAGTCATAAATTGTTCATTTCTATGTATTTATATTACTTCAATTCACTATTATTTTTAAAGCTTTTACAAGCCCATAAATATTTCCAATTTTGAACAGTTAGAGCTCCAACATAAGTATAATCAAACCTTCCATCATATCCCCCTAAAGTTATTTCTTGTCATTCAGGAACAACAGCTTAATTCAGTCAATACAGGAATGCCTGATAGATGTCTGGCTGCTACTAACTGTTGGATTGCCACCTATTCCAGTATAAATAAGAGCAAAGCAAAGAGAAGATACATTAAATGGTTTATTTATTAGAAAGATTTCACAGCTTCCTGTGAGGAAAAAACACAAAAGACCTGTTCAAGTTTCCATAACTTAGCATCATCTTCTGTCATATTCCTCACAGAATCTTTCATGAACAACAAAATAATTTATTCTGTTTGGGTATCTGGCTAATGAGCTATTTTATAGTTTGTTCTTAAAATACTCTGCCTCATCAATTAATATAAGAAACACAATATAGTAGTCCTTTTATTCCTAAAATATAACCTTTGAAATGTGATGATCACTTTGGACAAAAACTTAGACTTGTCTTTTTGGAGCTTATAATTTTATTTTTTTGGTAGAAGGAAAATAAACCAAGTGAACTTGGAAGTACAAATAAATGCAACAATGATCCACTTTCTCCTCTAGCCCCAGTGAATGTTTAAATATCCAGCAGTTGTCCAGTGTCATTGAAAGATTTATCACACAGATGGAAATCTTTTAGACAAGGGTCTGTTGGCAATGTCAGTCTGTATTCCATCCCTCAAAGAAAGCTATCTTCTGGATCATGGAAATTTTTCAATTTTCAGATTAATTTTTCATTCAAGTGAAATGTAACAGACTTACATGATGGTTTGCTTTTGGGTTTTTTGGGTTTTTTTTTAATCAATACTTCAGTCTTACTTGGCTGACTCAGCTGTTAATATGAATATCTTTAGGAATATCCAGAGAGCCATACTGATATATGTAAGCTGTCAAAATGGAGTGGGGAATTTTGGGTAATAACAGGTGATAGAATCATCATAGGCTAATGTGAATTACCCATCTAATCTATGTATCAAACAATATCACACACACATTATTGAGTATTTGACATAACCAAAGTAAGTGATAAAACTTAATGAACTTCAGTGGTTTTGGTGCCACTGAAGAATGAACTTTGATATTTTTTCTTAGCTTCCAATTCAGAAGTTATCATGGGACCATTTAGAGACAGAATTTGCATTTAAGTAGTTCTTCACAAACTGGAATCCATGTTTTCAGGGTAACAAGCAGGGGAGAAAAGGAGCATACATAATTCTACAAAAAAGAAATGCAGTCAAAATGTCAAGTAGGCAATGTCATGCAAAGTCCAATGTGAGTAGCATAAGCATAGAAATTAACATTGAGAAATAACAAATGGAGCTCCTTTTTGACCTGTAACCTTTAGGACTGAAACTTTAGTTACATCCCTGGGGTGGAGACTGAAGAACACCTGTTTCTACAAAGGCCAATAACTTTACCTTCCACTTTACTGTGGTTCAGATCTTAATACCCAAATCATCTCCATTACTCAGACTATTTAACTCCCGGGGTCTATCTTGGAACAAACCAATTAATTTTCTCCAGGATGAAGCACAGATATGTATTTTTTTTCCTTTTCTGGGAAAAGACTTTTCCAAAGACGACACCCAGGATATGGGAGTTTTGCAACTCTGCTGGATCAGTCACCCAACATCATCCTCAACAGGTCTTTCACACTCCAGTTTCCCCAGATATATCATTCTCTAATGCATGCAACCCATGTTCTGTCTCAACAGAGAGATTTCTTTTGGGGAGCACTTTTCATCATTGCAGACATTTTAACAAACAAAAATAAGACCAACAAAAAACAAAAACAAAAACAAAACAAAACAAAACAAAACAAAACAAAAAAAAAAAAAAAAAAAAAAAAAAAAAAAAAAAACAAAAAAAAAACACACACACAAAAAAAACCAACCCTCTAATTAAAGGAATTTTTATGTCTCTGAGTCCTGCTCAAGTCCGGCCCAAGAAAAGGAAAATGCAGGAAAACACAGACTTTTTTATAGGGGACTATGTCTGAGAAGTGTGGATGCAAACTGATCTGTTGGTTCTGGCATGGGAACCAGGAATTGTTCTCTGAGTGGATATTTTTCAGTGTAGAGCTAAGGCTGTGCAATAGTTTTCATCCTGACACTGACGTTTTTAATTTTTTACTTTTGATTTAGTGTTTTTTTAATGAAAGTTACAGGATCTATGCATATATATCTATATAACAAAAATGTATGAATAACTGAATTCAGTGGAGCACCTGCATTCCTGTCATCTCTGTGTATATGGCTTGTTTCTCTTTAACAACATTTTTTCTACCAAAAAATAAACAATGGAGGCTTTCCTAAATGAACAGACACTTTCTCCAACTTTACTTCATGCTATGGTAAACCAAACAATAATAAATAGTTTGGAACTTAGTTTGGAAAGTTTAATCTTTTGTCTATGTGCAAATGACTCAACATATCTATAGTATTAGAAGGAATATACATCTGGTTTGTATGGAAATAAGTTTTCGTAGAAGTTAATGGAAATTTTATTATTGTGTTCTTTCCTAGCCACAAACCAGGATCTTTAATAAAAATTAACTTTGTCCTATTAAATTTGATTTAGTAGCAAATGTAATTTGTAAAAATAAACCTTTTTAATTAATGATGATAAAGTTCTGTATCTATAATGAAAATTTAGATCACTCATTTATGTCCTATGAAAATAACTTAATAGAGCTATTTTTTATCATCTTACCACTGAAAACACTAGTTTTGGTGCAGGAAAATATAAGACACCATGTAAGAAAAAATATGAAGGACATAAAGGATAAGGTCTATATTTTAAAAAATATCCTAGCCCTTAGAAAAATTATATTCAGCTAACAAAAACACCACATATAGATCACTGACTCTCAGCTATGACTTGTAGCCAGTTAGTAATTGAACTGTTGGTGTTTTTCTCAGTAGGAGTGATACAAGTTAAGGTGAAGGGAGTAGAAATTCCTCTGCTCCTTCCATGGATGGAATGTACTCAGTAAAGAACAAAGAAGCAAACAGAAAAATCTCATGGTCTGTAAAGTTTCTTCTTGAAGGAGGACCTTGTAGTTGATCCAACTTAGTGTTTGCTGCTTAACAGCTTTTCTGTTCATTAAGGGTGTCAGTCATAAGAAACTAAGAAAATTAAGAATCAAAAAATTTAGATTTCTAAAAATTAGAAATTTAAATCTGGCTAAATTTATGTAGATTCCCTGTAATAGCCAACTCTAAAAGGCAGTTCAGCTCATGCTAAAATAGAGACTTAAAGATACAAGAACAACCTCTGCTTATTTCTCTCCACTCATTCACAAGCAAGCTAGAGAGATGAGGTCAAAGTTGGATAGCTAGAAATATGATCTTTCTGAGCAAAAGAGGTGCCAAGACTCTTTTAGTACTGGAAGGGGTATTGCTGTTATATAGCTGTTATATAGCATCATGCCAAATCAATTACATATGAAAGTCAGTTCCTTGGCTGGCAACACTGTAATGAAATCTACATACAAAGAACCACATAACCAAACAGACTACATTTAGTATACAGACTTTAACAGAACTACTGTATCTATATTGAGAATGTGTAGATAAGTAAATGTCATGAATGATCTAGAAAACTTTGAACAATAAATCTATGAAGCTTTTCACAGAGTCTTACTTAGCAAAGTTAATAACTTGTTTTAGTGATGAGGAAACTTGACTAAGATAAAGCTGTAGATTGATACAATATCTGTATGTATTTTCCCCTTCCCAAAGCAATATAAGAAAATATGTATTAGCTTTCAGCCCACTAAAATCAAGCAGTTCAACAAGGAAAAGTGGCCTATTGACAAATCTGTTTTATTAAAGTCTTTGAATAAAGAGCCTTCTGGGAAATATCACAATGAATTATTCAACCACCTAACTGAACTTGTGTTGAACCATTTTCCTTTTCCTTCCCTTTGAAGGGTTTTGCAGAAGCTCAGGAAAAAGTCAAAACTTCCTTGCTCCTGAACAATAAATGCAGGCTGTTCCTCATTCCAGTAAACACTGCATTTTTGTAAAGAAAGAAAACACCTGGTGCATGAAATCAATCTTACTTGCACATTTCAAGAAAACTTCTCTCAAGATCCATCTTTAGATAAACATCAGTCTACTATCCTTTCCTGCATCAATATGAAACCTATGAAACAGTAAAAGCAGGAATATTTGTTTTGTGTGTGTGAGGTGGTGTGTTTGGCTAGTAAAAAGGCTTCTTATCCCTCCAGGCTCCCACAGGCCTGGGGAATAAAGGTGGGATGTGCATCAGCAATTTTCTGTGGGCTTCCAGACCATGTCAAACGGCCTATGACATGTTCTTCATTCAGTATAGAGGAAATATTCCTTTGAAATCTGGTGCCAGGAAGGGAGAATAGCTGAGAGGGGAGAATATGGGGGCTTAAAGATGCCGACAGTAAATATACATTCCATAGAGTGGTTAATGGTCAAGAAAATCAGTGATTCACTGAGGCAAGACAGAGGGGAATGTCTGACTTGTTCTTTTGATTGATAGTCAGCAGAATGCCAATGAGCAAGGGAAAATAAGCACAAAAGACTTTTCAGTAGGAAAAACAAGGCATTAATAGTGAATATCATGCCCAACACTGATGATGATTTATAGTCTGGCTTGCAGACAAAACCACTGATCTGGTATTGCTAATAAGACGAGAGGCATGTAAACTCCAAGGCCTTTTCATAGAGTACACAACAGCCATAAAATTTCTTTTGAAGGTTAGTTTCCCCTTCAGAATCTCCTGTAGTCATTCAATTTGCAAGACAATCAATCCAGAAAAAGTTCTAAGGTGCCAGTTTAGGACTGCAACTGAAATAATTTATTGTCAAACAATACAGAACTAGCATCTTATGTGAGGCAGAGTAAATCTTACTTCATGATGTGAAGTAATTTGGTATGAGGTGCTTACACTTACATAAAAACATTTACATGTGAAGTTTGTGTTCTGCAGTAAATATAACAAAAAATTTTCTTTTTTTTTTTTTCCAGGGAACATATAGTTTACACATCATAATTTATTTCTCCTAAAAAAATATTTCAAATGGACATTAATATCTCTACTTTTTTTCATAACTGTGATAAAATATACACTATAAAATATGTAGCAGCTCACTTCTTCCTTTACCAAGGAGATTTAAATAGCAGTCTCTCAGATTGCAGAATAACCCAGCTGTCAGGTGACAGTCATTCTTTTGTATGTTATCTCAATTTATATTTAAGTATTTTATAAAAAGTTACTTCATACAAAGAGATTGAGGGAGGCATTTTAAAATAGTGGTTATGATTAGGCAATTTATCTGAAAGGTTATTTATGCTGTTTCAGTGCCCATTTTGAATTGGACAAAGACATGAACAGTTAGGCTAAAAGATATTCTTAGGAAGCTCATTTTAACCTTTCCTGTTGACACTTTCCCACTTTAGATAAAATGCTCAAAAGGTCATTGAGATCAAGAACAAGAACAGCTCTCCAGCCTTCTAACTAGGACACTCTCCCAGGAGATGGGAACACACATATTGCCTCTCTCCAGTAAATATTTAATTGAGTATATGCAGTGGAACAGTGTCAACATAAGACATCGAGAGAGCCCTTTTATGTTAGTTTAAAGTTTAGGACAAGCATTTATAAGTGAGAGATGTGGGTTCAAAACCAGTCACACAGAGGTGTGAACTGAATCCAGGTTTTTCATATCCTGCACACTTCTGCTTGAGTCTATGAGAACCTCCTCTTTTTCAGACTACTTGAGTTTTGGGTTGGATTTTTTGGACTTCTACTGAGAGAGTGCTCAAAAGCCTGCTGCAGAAACAGGCTGACAGGAACTTCATACAGTTTAATAAAAGCAAACTGGATCTGGGAAGGCAGAACCCTGCACATGTGTAGAGCTAGAAAGCAGTTTTGAATAAAAATCCTTGGGGCTCTAGTGAACAACCAGTTGAACATGAGTTAACAGAGTGCCCTTCTTTAGAAAGAGGTAATACAGGGCTTTATTAGCCAAAGTACAGCCAAGAGACTGAAGGAAGTGACTGCTCCACTGTGTTCAACATACATGAGTCTGAATCTTTGGTACTGAGTCCAATTTGGGGGTTCTCAGTGCAGGAAAGACAGACATGGGGAGCAGGGAGGGTCACCTAGATAATCAGAAGGACAGACAGGTCTGGGTTTCTTTTATCATGGGGAAGACCAAGGTCAAGAAAGATGCATTATGGCTCTCTGAAACTGCCTGACAGGAGTGTGAAAGTGGAGAGAAAATGGATCCAAACTCTTCTCAAAGGTGCACAGACACAAAAGAAGAGGAAATGGACAGGCTATGTTTTGACTATATATAAATTTTGACTCTATGGAAGGAATTTTTTAAATCATGGGAAGGATTTTCAAAGAGGTTGTCCAAAAAATTGTGGAATAACTGTCACTGTATATTTAGAACTTGACTGTACAAAGTCCAGAGAAACCCAATTTTAGTAGGCCCTGCTTGTATCAGGAAGGTTGACTTGATGGTTTCTAGAGGTGTCTTCTGACCTCAGGTTATGTCTCTTCTGGTTTGTTTGCCAATATAAAAATCCGTAGACAATTATTAAGTAAGAACACTATTTACATTTCCTTGATATTCTTCGAGAAGAAAATTGCTAAGCTTTAAAATTATTTGTCAATGTTAAAAAATGTTCTTCTACTTTATAATAGAAGTCTCTTTTTCCTTCCTCTTACTCACTTTCTGCATTCTCTGGCTTATACACTAAGACTATATTTTATTTTCTTGTGTATATCTAGTATCTTCACATTATTTAGGGTAATAACCTATATGACCTATATTACAAGCCATTCCTTAATTCTTTCTACTTTCTTCTTCTGCTAAACTGCTACAAAATTCCTAGTGTTGCTGAAAATTAGATATATTCTTACTCTATTCTAAATATAAAATCCTTGTCTGACTTTTGAATATTTTTTCTCAAGATATTTAACTTAGATAACTTTAAAAAGATTTTTTAAAACTGAGAAATATCTGTTTGCTTGTTTAAGAGAAATAAAGAGAGAAATTTGTAATTTGTGACCAGTTGACTGAAAAACACAATTCCCAAGTTATGGTGAGATAACTTAGTCTCTCTGCCCTCCAAACTTTAATACAAAAAAGAAAAAAAATCAACCTTGCATTCAGACAGACACAAATAGCTTTGTATATGCATATATCATAGAATCATAGAATTAGCCGGGTTGGAAGGGACCTCAGAGATCATCTAGTCCAATCGTTGACCCACCGGAGCAGTTGCTAGACCATGGCACTGAGTGCCACATCCCGTCTTTTTTTAAATGTCTCCAGGGACGGAGAATCTACCACCTCACCGGGCAGTCCATTCCATAGCCTAATCACCCTCTCCGTGAAGAAATTCTTTCTAATATCTAACCTAAACTTCCCCTGGCACAACTTAAGACTGTGTCCTCTTGTCTTGTTGAAGGTCGTCTGTGAAAAGAGTCCAGTTCCCACCTCGCTACAGCCTCCTTTCAGGTAGTTGTAGGCAGCAATGAGGTCTCCCCTGAGCCGCCTCTTCTTCAGGCTGAACAGCCCCAGCTCTCTCAGCCTCTCCTCATAGGGCCTGTGCTCGAGTCCCTTCACCAGCCTGGTTGCCCTCCTTTGGACCTGTTCCAGGACCTCTACATCCTTCTTAAACTGAGGGACCCAGAACTGGACACAGTACTCAAGGTGTGGCCTAACCAGCGCTGAGTACAGGGGAAGAATCACCTCCCTGGACCTGCTGGTGATGCTGTTCCTGATACAGGCCAGGATGCCATTGGCCTTCTTGGCCACCTGGGCACACTGCTGGCTCATGTTCAGTTTCTTGTCAATGCAGACTCCCAGGTCCCTTTCTGCCTGGCTGCTCTCCAGCCACTCTGTCCCCAGCCTGTAGTGCTGCATGGGGTTATGCTCAAGAACATAAATTCACATATGCACATAAATATTTCAGAAGAAAAATGAGCCTCTCAAACTCAGTAGTAAATATGAACACTGAGGATTTATTTGAGTATTTTTGTGGAGCAGATCTCTGAGGGTTGGTCTGGTGTGTGACCACTGCTTTCTGAGGAGTTGAATTTGGCCTATGCAGAGCATAAAGAACATGTGGAAACATGCAGAGTCATTTTACTCCACGACAACACTACAGCTCTGCAGTCTTTTTGCCAAATAAATTGAAACATTTTCATTCAAATGTAATAAAACCTATTAATCTCTTCTGTACATACATATACAAAATCAGGTGAAGAAACAGAAAATATTTTTTTTCTTCCAAGTAAATGCAAAAATGCATTGCCTAAAAAGGAGACTTCAGAAAGGTTGATATCCATTAGTTTCTTCATAGTCTGCTTAATTTTTCTGTAATGTCATGTAGTTCATGCACATAAATGGTATTCATACACACATACACAAAACACAGTCATACAGGAAGATGCTCTGAACTCACTGTCCTGAGCCTTGTAAATATACATTTTCTCTTTCCTCTGTAGTAAAAAAAATGCTTCTGTGTATTAACACCAACAGGTAAGACACAGAGCAAAAGTAGTATCAATAATCAAATAATATTACTGTAGTAATGCTTGTTTCCCCAGTTACCAGTTCTCTAATGTTGCCAGCTTTGATTCTTGTTATTTTCTAAGCCTTTGGCCTTTCTGAAGATCTTCATTGAAAAAGCTCGAAGTGACAGTGCCAAACAAAATGACATAACCTTGAAATATCAATGTATTATTTTTTTTATAACAAAATGTATTTCGTTTACATTGTTGCATGTAGCAAAAACATAATCATGGATAAATCAGAAGTGGAGAAACCTATTAAAAACATATAGAGGATACATTCAGATTTTTCTTATGTTGCAAATTCTACTTTAAAGGTTTTTATACATTTTGATACTCAGGACATGAAGCCAATGAAACATGTTTCCCAGTAGCAGAATGATGCAGGAATGCAGGAAGATATTCAGAGAAAGTTGCAAAATAATGCTTAGGCATTTTTAATTTTAGTCAGTTTAATTTCAACAAATGTGTTATTCTCCAATGCAAACACCACTATTGCAAAAGCTAACAAAGAAAAAAAATCTCATTTCTTTTAAGTAAAACAAGAAGTTCTTTGAGAACCAAAACTCATGCAGTCTGATTTTGTACGGATTTTCTTCTCATAGTTGACCGCAAGTTTTGACTGAAACCTTCCTCATAAAGGTGCATTTCTATGTGGCTTCTTTGGTGTTTGGTAGCAGGGAGACTTAGCTTCAGTCATCAATAATCTACAGTCATCAATATTTCTAATATCTTTTTTATCACTTTAGTTGTTTATTTCTTAATTTTTTTTTTATTTTTTTTTTCTGCTTCCCCCTTATGTCCAATTTGACTGAAACCTGTTAGAGTTTTCCATTTTGTATATTATTCTTTGTTTGATTTTAGGAGAGCAGGAAAGAACAGAATGAGATGGATAAAGAGAAAAAGAGAATGTATGACTGCATAAACTTTGTTTCCTTAGGAAATTCATAGAATCATAGAATGGTTTGGGTTGGAAGGGACCTTAGAGATCATCTAGTTCCACCCTCCCACTTGATCAGGTTTTCCATGGCCCCATCCAACTGGGCCTTGAGCACTTCCAGGGAGGGAGCAACCACAACTTCCCTGAGCAACCTGTGCCAGTGTTTTGCCACTCTCATCTGATCTTGTCTGGAGTCATGCTTTTCCTCTATTAGAATGTTATGCTTTCCAGTCCTAATCACCAGTTATGCAAGAAAATCTTCAGGGGCTAGAGAACAGGTAAATAGCTTATTTTTAGGCTTGAGAACCATTTCTGAAGTACGGGTCATTGTTTTAGGGGAAGTAAACCGGCAGGGAAACTTGGGCAGGAGAATTGTAATAGCTTTTTATGCATTATGGAGACAAAACTAGCAAATATTTTCTATCTTGAGTATTTGATAAAGGGTAGGAAAGACTGACCTAGATAAATGCAAAATATCAGAGTCACTGTAAATAGCACCCATGGCATTTTTTGAAGTAATAAGACAATCTCTTCAGGAATGATTCATTGCCACAGTACTGAAATACATAGGGATCAGCACTTGTCGAAACAGTTGGGTATACAGTTCATTGATTCTCGAGTGCAATCACAATACTCTCATCAACTTCTAAGAAATTCATATGCTACCACTATGTGAAAATATGTTTTTTTTCCAAATAATCCCAGTATTTCTTTCACCTTCCCTTTCAAAATTACATACACAGGGAATGAGCTTGAATACAATGTGGAACTAAAAAGAACTAATTTGAAAACTACCTCTATAGATCTGTGGGCTATGACATGTTGAAATTTCATGGGCTTTTAGTATTCCATAATTTTCCTACCAATTTCCATTGCAATGCAAAGCAGAAATGTAACTAAATAGAATTTTATTCTAGAAGGATACCCAAGGACCAAATACTTTTGCAGGAAATTATAGTTATCACGTTCTTTGATAATTATATCTAAATATGATAATCATATCTAAATATCCTACCTGCTTACCTCTAATCCTTTCCCTCTTTACCACGGTGTTATTTTACCATTACAAATATATTTTAATATGTGTTTTTCAAAATCCAGGATAATCCCAGTGTGTGTATTTGTATTGAGAGCATACATGTGCTACTCATGCTAATTGACCCTGATCCTTCACAATAAGGACATTGAATGAAGTTTTATTTCTTATGAATACTCTGACTTACATGGCTTATTTACTAACCATGGGAGGTGGGCATTTAATCTGTCAAACATTTGTAAAACACCAAAAGCAATGCAACCTTTGACCTGGGTCACTGAAGCTGCACCAACTTTTTCTGATTTTTCAGTTTGCTCAGCCTGCTTCATATATTTGTCCCATGCCTTATGAAGCATGCAGACAGAGTATGATCTTTGACATCCAGCCACCTGTGTCCCATACTTTTTCTGTGAAAGAAATAAATGACAGGCCTGGAGATTAAGACCAGGCCTCTCTCTCTTTTTCTTTTTCAGTCTTTTTTTTTTTTTTTTTTTTTTTTTTTTTTCCTTAATACAGGTGTTTTAACAGATGAGCTGTAAGACCTATCTGTGTTTTAATTTATAAAAGCTTTTTCTATTTCCACTGGACTTTTGCTAGGTATGTCTTGTGTAGTTTTAAATGACCAACTATCTCTATATTTTATGTAAAAAGATTAGGTCATTTTTATTTTAAAATAAATAGTACAGTCATTATTCACTTTAACATGAATTATGAAAAAGGTTGGTGACTTTGGTTTTTCACAGTACATGAAAGAAAAGAAAAAAGATTTTTTCTTATGTTATGGCATACTGACTCTTTCCTGAGTTATTATGGAGATATTATTACTTTTAGTCATAATTTGGCTCAAAACATATTTCTAAGTAGGAAAAAAAGTGAAAATTGTATCATTTAATCTTTGCAGCATTTACTCATACTTACTACCACTAAACGGATACTAAGTTAATTAAAGTTTAAACTCTGTTATTTCAGACTTGGACATCTTGGCCAAGGTACTCCTCCCAGTTGTCCCATAGTCCATGCAAGAAGGCAAGACCAACTCTGTCTTGGCTGAATCATTCAGTGAATATGAGACTGTCCTCTTAGGGAGAGGGAAATTAATTTGGGCAATTGCAGGAATAAGGTATCTATTGCTGTTTTAAACACTTTCTGATACCTTATTGGGCTACCATCTGTTCTTCTGAAAGGACACAGATCTCTCTTTCAAAGGTCATATTTGTTAGCAAAATGTGAATGACTAAATAACATCAGTTCCGTGTCTCAAATTATACAAGAATTTTACTTTTAGGTAACTGAACCATGCCTCTGTTCTGGACAGCTTACTTTCTTCCTTAGTGGTAATTCACTGAAATAAATCCTATTCACTCACTTGCATTCCTCAATCAATTTAAGTCAAAACATTTGTGGATTAGGCAGAATGTCTCATTGGCTGACCCTCAATGAACACAGTAGACTCTAGGAGCTGATATTAGTTTAGACCAATAGTAAGTCAGTGGGACACTGTTGATTCCCTTATTTTACAAATTCAATTGAAAGCAATAATTGGGTCTCATTTCTTAAACATAGTGGCTGCATATTGATCAAGTTTGTTCAGAAGTAACATTTAGTATTGATTTTTTCTGTTCCTGGAAGAAAAGAAGTAAGAAACATTTTAATTATGCATTTTAAAGATCGTCCTCTTTGAAATATTATTACCATGTTGAGCTTATTCAGGTCTATTGTTTAGACTTTAATAGATGCCCATAATAAAGAAGAAAACCATACTAAATAAAATGTTATAGAAGCATAAGCAAGAAAATACTGATTCCCTGCAAAAATTTTAATGTCATTAGATATAAAATAAGGTTATAAATATTAAAAATAAATAAGTTTATGATGTAAGAATTAATAATTTCATACTTCCTTTACCACAGTGCTGGAGATATGGAGAAGTCTAGCTACAGCTCCAAGTGTAACTTAAATGAATGCAACAGCAGAATTAGTGGTTTGTAAAGATGGAAGGGGGACATTTAAAAAACCCCAGCAGTATCTCCTAACACTGCTGCTGCCAGATGGCTTCAATCCTTCTGTTCTTCAACTTCTGGTTGGATCACGGAGACAAATTAAAAAATATACCAGATGCACTCTTTTGGACTGTGTCCCATTTTGTGTTCTCCTAATCAAGAATGGGGAAAGGTGAAAGAGAACGAGCAAGATATACTATGGCAAGTTAAAGAGAAAAGAACAAAAATATTTTGAAACTGTGATGCATCTAAGCAGTGAAGAATGCAGAAAAGACCAGTCACATGAATCTTACAGAAAAAAACCACATCTTTCAGCAGAAGACTAGCAGTGGAGGTAGCAAAGAAGTAATATCCAGGCATATGAGGTAGCAGTAAAAAGAGAATAACAGTAGGTCTCCAATACAAGGAAGTAAAAATGGCCACCATACTAACAAAATGCTGGTGTTAGTTTCTGAAGTGGGACCAAAGATCTGAACCTGTGAGAATGGGTCCAGAAAAGGGACATGAATATTATGACCTCCCTTATGAAGGAGTCAGAGTGTTGGGATTGTTCATCTCAGAGAAGAGATGAGAAGAGAAGTCTCTGGGGAGACTTTATTGTGACTTCTCATATATAAATCAGTCTTACATGAAAGATGGAGAGAGTCTTTGCCTCTAGTATACTACAAGAAGCAATGGTTTGAAAGCGAAAGAAGGTAGGGAAGAGATTTTTTACTATAAGGGTGATGAGGCAGTGAAACAGATTGCCCAGAAAGTGTGAGTGTTCAAAAAAAGTTGTGGAAGTGTTCAAAACAAGGTTGGATGGGGCTGGGAGCAACTTGATATATTGGCAAGTGTCTCCTGCCCTTGGCAGGGGGGTCCTTCCAACCCAAACTATTCTATGACTCCATGAAGCAAAAGTGAGCCATGCCTTCTAAACTATAATGCATCTCAAAAAATGCAGTTAGATTTTAATTATCAAAAATGTTGATGGACTTGAATAATGTAAATTCCCAACACTGCAGGTACCACAAAATTCCCTGAGCAGATCCCTGATAGAGATCAGAAAAAATCAGCTTGAATCCATCCAGGCTTAATGACTTCAGTTCAAATATGTTATGCCAAATTCAATAAGGTTACTGAAAACTTAGGGACATATCTGTAGACTGTAAGGAGATATGAACAAATAAAATAGTGTGAATTCAGTGCTAATGCAGTAAAAACTTGGACTCAAATTTGCACTAAACCCATAATCATTCTGGGACTCTAAACAGTAGAGTGTCCTCTATCTACAGGCCAGTCCATAGTATGTCTGTTTGTATCTAAGAGTCCTTATTAATTTTGGCACAGAGCCAGACTGATCAGTTATTCTGCTGGCCAGTTGGAAAACCAAGAAGTCGATGATTCTAAGTTTTGAAAGAAGAGCCTGCCCAGAGAGGTCATGGTGACCCCATCCTTGGAGATGCTTGGCACCTGACTGAACATGGAACAACGTGGCCTATCTGTTCCTGTGTGGGCAGGAACCTCTTGATAATCTCTACAGGTTCCTTCTGACCTCAACTATTCTAGAGCTCTGGGAAGCAAAAGAGATACTGCCCAGCTATGCCTCCAAAAATTTATTCTTCTTAAGTGTAAGCCATCTCTTTCACAGCTGTCAGGCACAGATCCTCTGTCTGTCATCATCTGCTCTTCCCTCTGAAAAATTATGTCTTCCTTTTCTTCCATGCCACATTTCCACATTCCAACTCTCCTTTCTGCTTCTATCTATTCATAACTGGTACACAAAGAAAATCTGACCATCTCCTTAGACGAGTATTTTGCTGTCTGTACGCTAACTTCGTATCACTGTGATATGGAATGGTGAACATGGAGATTTTTTCTTTCAGTTTAGAAACACTGGAGCTCAGGGATTACAGTTCAGAGGAAAAAAAGGCCCACTCAGTGCACTGCTTGGTCATATTATGCAATCTTTAAAAAATTATAGAAAATAAAAAAAATATTCAGGAATATTTTCTTCTATTTTGATTGACATGAAAGACCCTCAAGCCAAATCATACTCATTTTCTGCAGACCTTACGGATGTGACAGTTACTTATGATTTGGTGCAACAGATTCTAAAAGGTTTTATCCAACCTGAAGGAATTCAATAGTTCCTTATTACTAGTAGTGGGGCTCATAATTTTCTGCAATTTGACCACACTGCGTTATGCAATTTATTAATTCCAATCAACTTGCTGTTTGAGCTATCTAATAATTTTCTTTTCAACCAAAACAAAATTGTCATTACAAAAGACTGCTGAAAATGTTGGGGTTTTTTTCAAAACTGCTAAGACTTTAAAAAGTGCAGGTATATTTTAAAATTATTTTTAAATACTTAGTTTATATGCTGTAAAAACAAACAAGAAAACTAATTGCTGACTTCCGTTTAGAAATAATCTAGTTGGGGTGCAGTGTATGTTACAAGTTAAGAGGGCATTCAATCAAATTTCATGGCTGTGGAATTAGGCCAAACCTTAAATAATCGGAAGTCTCAGACAACTTCCTAAATAAGTGGATTTCTTACCCTACTAGATCCTCTGTGTTTAAGTCACTCCTCTTTGCATGACTTATTGAAGTATTTTATATGGGTTCTTGTGTTTCCTGCATCACCAACCATTAAAAACTTTCTGTTTTATCTTATTTTGTAGTATACCCTGAAGAAATGAGTTCATGTTAGAAAAAGGCAATTCATACACTGTCGTGAGCAGTACACTGGCTCTTTGTTCCTGTGGGAACTTGTCCAAACTTGGGGATAGTGGCTGAGAAAAATGTTCTTTTACTCCATAACTTATCTGTTTCGTAGGTGGCTTACTTGCATCCTAGATCTCTTCCTAAAACCATAGCCCCAAGCCATCAAATACTTTGAAGAGAAAATAGATGCTTTATTCTACTTACCATGCTGTAGAAAGCTGAGCCATACCACAGAAGGCAGATTTTGATGTGGTCATGAGAACCCAATGTGGCTACACAATGTACTGTTACAATCTGGAGATGTAGCAAATGTTCCAGTATGCTCAACAATTTTGCAATAACATGATATATTTCTGCTTTTTTTTGAATAAAAATGGACATTTATTTTAATGACAAATACTCCAGAAATAAGTCATGAGGATTTCAAGCTGAATTAGTGTAGTTATTGAAGATGTTATTTGCAATTGGCTGGCAGCTGCTTTTGGTTAGAATGTTTTTATCTCTGCAGCATAGAAATGTGCTTCCCATAGTTAACGGATGTAGTATTGGCAAAGGACAATGAAATACATTCCAGATTCAATTCATCCTCCACAGAGATGTTCTTCATAATAAAAACCAATTTCTTCACTTATTTCACTGCTGTCTTGATAAAATCAAGGCCTCATTTGACCCATGCTACAGGCAAGTAGAGTGTCTCCTCTAATGGAAATAATTTATTTTTTTCTACCTTTGATCTTTGTGAGTCAACCAACTATATGAGGCCACAAACTCTGAGCTTACTTTAAATCATGTCTTTTTATTTTGATTCATAATAATTTCCACAGGATGACAAAGATTTTGTTTTTCTATGCAATTTCTTTATTACCAGCTTTACAAGTCTGGGTGAAAGTTGTACTGCAGTTTTATGACATAGCCCTGCTAAGGAGAGCCAGGTCCCTATCATGGAAAGCTTGGCATGCTTCATCAAGACTCACTGGGCCACACTGATTAATATGGACAAAAGACAGGGATAAAGCCTGGTTAGGAAATAACTATAAAATTTAGATATATTAATAAGAACTTTCATATTGGCAGGTCAGGCACACCTTTTAAATTAGATAAATCAGAATCTTTTAGAAGAGGCCAATGAGATTAAAAGAATAGTTCCTGATTCACCAAGTGGAAAAAAAATCATTACTTCACACTGAACTTTTAAGTACTTACACTGAACACTATCAAGTTTTTGTGCTGCTAATCTGAGCTCTTCTATTGACTTTGTATCAATTTGAATTTTGTTGTTAGCATAATAAGTGCCTTTTTTTCAGTTAAATTATAAATGCAAGGTTTTAATTGCAAGGTGCACCTGAGTCAATTATCAATTAATATATAGCTCTAATTATGATATTTATAAGCACCACGCAAATGAAATTTCACTCCTAGGCTTGAGAATAAAAAAATTCTAGAATAATGTTTGTGTACAATTTGTATTGAATCTGGGGCTTGTAGACTTTTTATGGTTTGATGTTTTAAAACTTTTTTTATTCCCTTTATTTTCCAATTCTTGTCACAAAGACTTCTAGAAGTTTGGATTTTTTCTTTCACTGTAAGAACTACAGGTGCCTTTAATTATTCTTATATCTCTAGTAAAGGAATTAAAAGATAATTCCTTGTCTATCTGCTGTGGCATTTTCTTATTCAAATCACAAAAATTATTTACAGAAGATGGGATTTTAAACAAAGAAACTAAGATTCTGGGGGGGAAATAAGTTTTGAATAGTAAGAAATGAGCAAAGCTTTGATATAAACACTCAAATTATTTTGTCTCTAAATATCACAAATTTTTAAACTTAATTTTGGAAACTTGAAAGATTTTCTTACTTGAAAGAAAAAAAAAATCCATTTTAACTTTATTCCGATTACATTAATACACAACATTGCCCTCTCAATACTCATAATAATAATTACAATAACTGTTTAACTACTGCACACACATACAAGCAGAGGACTTAAATCCTAGTTTCTGGGCAATAGCATCTGAGCCTAGGTGAAATTTAGGTTCAAATACTATTTTTTCTTTAAGAGTTTCCTAATATTTAGTTTAGGAAAGCCAGCCTGTAGGCAGAATGAGGTCTGATTCCAACTCTGATGTGCCTAACTCTTCCTTTTATAGGTCTTTTCAAACAGTAAAAAGAGCACTGTAAATTCTTTGAAGCGGCAGCCCTACTGTTAAATCTCCATAGAATAATTTGACTTCTAAGGTCATGTAGCCCACTACCCTGCAGTAGCAGGGACACCCTCAGCTAGATCAGGTTGCTCAGAGCCTCATCAGTCCTCACCTGGAATATCTTCAGGGATGTGGCCACAGCAACCTCCCTGGGTAACCTTGTTCTATTATTCATTTTACCCTCATAGTAAATAATTTTTTCCTAACATCTAATCTAAATCTGCTTTTTTTTACTTTAAAACCATTGCCCCTCATCCAATCACTACAAGCCCTTGCAAACAGTAGGTTGCTCTACATGTGAACTTCCATTGAGGTCCTTGTTGGAACTAAGCAAGAAAAAAATTATATGAAAAATAAAAAAATAAAAATAAAAATTCACACCTTCAGGTGTGTCAATTCCAAGCCACAGCATGGCTTCAGACATAACTTCTAGACAAGGTGATTCATTATGAGAGGAAGAAATATTCAACTGCATCACCCTCTTTGTACTCCGGTTTAACTTCATTCTAAATTAACCACTGATCACTGAGTATTTCAGCAGTTCTTTTTTTGAGTTCTGCTGAAAGTATTCAAAATGACATTTAAGTAAATTATACAAGGAAATTTACACAAAGTCTGCTGCAATTCTATTACTATTTTGCTTTCAAAGCTCAATACTTGCTTACCAGACAGTAGGAGTCTGGCGAAACAAGAAATAGGTACAATAGAATTTGGGTTTTTTTTTTATCTTTCTGTAAGTAAAACTTAGATAATTTTCACCCTCTTTTCCAGTTTCTTCCCATATTTATATGCATTTTTCTCTGTATTTCCATTTCTGATGTTGTCATGAACTCTTACAATGCTTTAAAAAATATCACTGTTATTGTACGATAGTCATTGCTATAACAGAATCACATAAACACAGTTCCATTCAACTACAAATAGTTTTCACATATCTGAATCAATAGTTACAAAATGAAGGTTTTTCTCCTGCTTTCATCTTTATTTGGCATATTTTAGGTATTCAGGGTTTCTCAGTATAAATAACTAGCAGATATGCTATAAGACTTCAAACCAACTTCTCCTACCTGCAGTGCTGACTGGTATGGAAGAATTCTAAAGAATTTTGCATGGAAAAATTATTTTTCATGTAGAAGAGATTATCAAGTCTTAACTAACAAGTATGCAATCTTGTTTTCCCTTTTTAAAATAAATACTGAATAATTAGAAAAGAACATTCCACTATACATGTATTTATTTAGGTTCCCTGTTGTTTTCATATGAACATTAAAATAATCTAAGTTACTAATGTGACAAGTAACTTGGGAAACATCTTAGATAACACATCAATTTGGTGATAGCTGGCAAGATATCTTTTTATGACATTACTGAAGTCAGAATTATATTTGCAGAAACAATGTCAACCAACATTTCACCAACCTTGTGGTCCAATGTGGCAACAGTTTCAACCTAATAGATTTTACCTTGTAAAATTTATTTGCTATGCAATGCTGTTCTGGAAGGCCAGCTCCTAGTGTATTCTGAGGAATAGCAGCTAAAATGAATGACATTCGATATGTTAAAAGGGATTTTTGTTGTGCAAGGTTAATATGCTTATTGTTCCACAAAAAGTTCTCATTATCATGATCCTGATGAACAGAGTCCAGATTATTTTGAGGCATTCAGAGGATAGATGACACACTATAAAAATTGAGTTGTTTTCCTTTTCTTTGAACAACAAAAGAAAGTGACTATTGAACTGATTTTTGGAAGAGTTCATTGTCCCATAAAAACATGCTGTTTATAATTACTTTTTTTTTTAAATATGGCCTCCCTAGCTAGGTCTAGCCTAGACATTGGCAAGAATCTCAGACCAAGTTCTACACTCCAGCACAATCCCCAAGACACTCATAATCATTTATTCATATTTTTACAGTCACTTATGTTTTTATTCTTCTTTTCTTCTCTCTCTCTTTTTTTTTTCTTTCTCTCTCTTTTATTTTTTTTTTTAATTTTTTTTTTATTATTTATTTTTATTCCCTGGTCTTTCAAGCCGTGTGCTTCACATCTGTTCTTATAATGATTTAGAAAAAATAGTTAACCTTCAAAATGCTTTTTCTTTCTGTTCACCTGCCATTCTTCCAAGAATATTTTACTTCCTCATTACTCCTCACATCTACTTACATACATCTGTCAGCATTCTGGGAATATTCTCCCCATACAGCAACTGCATGGAGGTCCAGATCCCGGCATTGTGTGGTAGGTGAAAACCTTGGACTGTATCAAGTTAAATTTTTTAAAAAGGTGTCTAATTTCTACAGTTCATGTCTTCATCCTGTTTTCACAGGTATTTGAATTTGCATTACTCTATGTATAATAAATTGTAAACCAATAGTACCCATCTAACAGGAAGGAAGACAGGGTGAGCAAATAAAAAATTCTCTATTGAAATCTCAGGTTTGGAAACACAAGCTGCACATATGGTTTACTTCATCAGTTGCTTCAGTATCTGTCAAATTCGGGTTCCATAGAAAGTGAAATGTGGCCAGTAACTTAACAAGTTTTCAATTTTTCACCTGGTTAAATAAAAACCTGCTCTTCTGTCTTAAGAATACTTTTTCTTATTCTTTTTTATTTCCTCAAATCTGATGGAAAAAATGGCTCACATTAATGGAAATTCCTCAGATGACATAAAACTGAGTAAAAAGTATATTTTCACTTTATGGAAGAAAGATAGGTAAAGGTAAGACATAGAAAAATTGTAATTTCTGCAGTTTACAAATAGGCTTATGGATTTCATACATTATGGAATTATTAGATAACTGAGGTTAGAAATTACCTCCAGAAGTCATCTGTTCCAATCTCATCCTCTTCACTCAAAACAGAGGTCATTTAGGTGGAGTTTTCTTGTCTGATAAACTTCTCAGCACATTATGGGCAGGATTCAACCCATTTATTTGAAGCATCCTGATTCATATGCCCCTCATCAGCATTTAGCATTGGTGGAGATGCCTTAAGTGTCTAAGAAATCTACATGGGTCTATGACATCAGAAACAGTCCCGATGCAGAAAAACCACCACTTTCTGGAATGGCAGCTGAGAGTCAGGCAGGATACCTGGGCACAAGGGGCATTTGACAGGAATAAATAAACATTTGAATCATTATGTTCCAGTCTAAAAGTTGTGCACCTAAGACTTGATAGAGTTTTCTAAACTTCAGGAGAGATCCTATGTAAGTTTAGATCCCCAGTTTAAATGTAAACATCTACACTGTATATACCTAAATTTAGACATCTTAATGTGTCTGAAATGGAAAATGAATCCCACCCCTAATTTTGAGATGGCTAAAATAAACAGTATTGCATAGACATTCATTTTCTCATGTCAAACTACATAAAATAGTATGCACTGAAAAATAGAGCTTTGTATTTTTGCATTTGTGAATTAGGGCAAGAGCAAAAGGCTGAATACAAACCATCTCAGTTTTGGTATGCATCTAAACTTCTGATTCTACCCCACATTAATGCCTAACTGCCTTCAGAACACCAGCCTGCTTCTACTTTTTCATTATCTACTCAGCTTGCAGAGAAACCATAGAAAGCAAGCTATAGACATGATTAGTATGAAAATTACCAGAGCAGTTTTCCTCATCTTGTGATGCCATTGCAATGTGATACCCTTAGTGTTGTAAGTTCCTGATCTTGAACTGAACAGTTACCACTGGTTTAGTACTGAGGACACAACTTCTACTCACAAATGTTTCATTTTTTTCTTTTGGTTTTTTACTCTTCTAAAAAATATAAGATATGAGAGGCTAAGAGTATGTCATAAAACATAAAAACAAGCCCGTACATATATTCTTTTAATGTCTTATTTTTAGATTCTCCTATTACTCATAAAATTCCTGACTTTACATAGATGCACAACGTACCTTTAAAATGACCACTGCTTTTATCAGATCACAGCTGGAAGTTGGTACATTAGGCTTTCACCTCCAGATAACGTACAAATACTGGTTGTAAGGGACATGTCAGTAATTTAGATTCAGTTTTAGTTTTGCTTCTGTTACTGGAAACACAGCATCAGCAAGACAGAACTTTCCACTTTTGAGGAAGATTGTCAGTCTTTCATTGTCAGTAGAAAAGACTGGCTCAGCAGAGCAAAGGCATTTAAGTTAAGGAATTGGATGGTGTTGTCAGATATGAACAATAAATCTGTAGCGAAGTCCTTCAATTATTTTTTTGAAGCTCTTGGGTTGAACACTTGGGAAAATTCCTATTCTTGCACCTTGATAAAATTGAAATCTTTCTTAATTTATTCAATCTTCACAAAATATGAAACTGCATGAAAATGCAGGCTTGCTCCTCATCCCCAAACACCTTGAATTTCAGGAGTGATGTTCAGCTTTAACACTTGGTTGATGGCCATCTGGGGAAATTGCCTGAGAGGTTTCTTTATAGCAGTGTGCTAACACTTAAGTAATTTTGAGTATTATCTTGAATGGGTATCAATGAGAAAGACTTTCAGACTACAAATATGATAAGAATCCAAATGATTTCCAGGAGAATACGTAGACATTTACCGCTCCTAATTCATATAAATGCCAAAATTGCTATTGCAAAGTCTTTTGAATTACCCCAGATTTTCAAATGGATTATACTTTAGGAGAGAAACACTTAGAGACTAGAAAAGAACTGAAGTAGAGTGATTTGATCCTTTAAACGGACATTTTATGACAGGGTTATATTTCCTCTGATTACAGGAAGTTTTGTAAATGAAGAAGTGGAAAGCAATAAGTCAGTTTTGAGAATAAGCTGCTGCAGGAATATAATAAACTCCACATACCCAGCTGGTCTCAGAGAGCCTGCTAGCACCTTTCCCTTCCTGTTGGAGCAAGGAACATCTGTTTCTTAAGTGAAAGAGTGTGAAGAGAATGAGCACAGTACTATGCAGAGAGACCTGCAGGTGAGGGAAGTGATTTATAATATTTCAAACAGATTGTTTCTGCTGCAAAAACAAAAGCAGGGCCTAAACGTGCTTCTGTGACTTGAGCTCAAAACCATTTTTTTCTTTTTCTTTTCTTTTTTTTATTTTTACAATAAATCTAGGATAATCTGTAGCATGGTTTATTTATCATTTAAAAACAGTGAATGAAAACAGATTTTATAAAAAATGATTAAGAAAGGAACTCCTATTCTTAACTCTAGAAGTTCTTGACTTCAAGGATTGTTTTTACCAAAAACATTTCCATCTGTCCTAAAGGTATTGTTTAGGTATTTAGAGGTTTTGGAGCTGAGGTGTGTTCATTACAGAAACTGTTCAGAGGGAAACTTAGAACAAAAAAGCCAGCTGTGGTGAATTTTTTTGTGAACTCTCATGTCTAAGACACTGCTTCCCAAACTCTGTGTTCATCCTATCTCAGAAAGGAATAATTAGTCAACGGCACTAACTGAAGTTTCAGAAAATACACTAACAAATTGAGTTTAAATCATAGTCCTGCCATAAAGTCACAACTTACTATGAATAAAAGCAGGTAAATGCAGATATTTCTCTGAGACAAAAAAAGGTAATTTTTTGACTGAACACATGAACATAACATTGTTAATTAACATTTGCAATCTCATACTTCAAGACAAGGTGTAACAAGTAAATATAAATCTCAATGAAATAAAATAAAACACTAAAGCATGTAAGTGTAATAGTTTGAAACTTAAAGAAGGCTTTTGATACATTTCAGATGTGTAAGCATTTCAGATAATAAGATATTGATTTGAGAAACTGCTTAGAAAACTATAATTGGTCCTAGATTGAGCATTAAGAAGCTGAGAGATCATTGTTAAGAGCTTGCTAGTATAAATCTATCCTTGCTTATAAAATGTAACACTGACCTGATGGAGAATATGTAGCATGGTGTTCAAATGTGCATGTGACATGCTAGTAAAAAAAATTAACAGATTGTATTAATCTTCAATGTATTATTTATTTTTTATTTATATTAAATTCAAATTGTGTTAATGCTTCAATGGGACTGGAGCTTCATGGAGACAGGCTCCAAACCAACTTAAATATAGAACAGAAAATTAATGGAGTCCCAACCCAGAAGAGCTGATGCTCTAGTTTCTGCTATAAATGGGGTTTAGTTTGGTTTAACTGTACTAACTCTTGCCCAGTGGATAAGTGACTACTTTCTAGACTGTTATAGAGTAGTTCTGAAAATACAGTGCATAGTAATGAGCTAACAAATAATTTACCACTTAAAAAATGGCATCCCTTTATATTAATTAAAGAAGCTTATGTGTTATGTAACATTTAAATTTTAGTTAGGATAAATAGAAAGAAGTCTACATTGAGAAGATTTATAAAAATATTGTCAAATGGACTGATTGTTGCAGTGTTGATAATTGTAACTGTATTGCTAACAACATCTAGTGTATTTTTTTTCACTGAAAAAATTTTAATTAGACTAACAATTATTGTATTTGCCTGCATGCATGGTGAGTTTCCTTTTACCAATAACACTTCTTCAGTGTAATATGGGAAGCATCTGGGAAGCTTCTGATAAAATCAATGTCCCTATCTCCCTAAATTTATAGCTTGAACATCACCACCCCTCTGTACATCTCTTGACTCATTCATCACTCTATCTGTCATCAAGAGTGATGATCTTTGCTTTGCTCTGCTCTTCAAACCATTTCTGTCTTAAAACTACACTGTGTGTCAGTAACAAGAAATAGGTTTAATCTGTATATAATTCTCAGGTTCTTGTCTTTCTCCTTAACTATAGGAAACAATATTATTGTGCTTATCTCTTTCCATAGTTTTTCCTCAGACATAGCAAAACTACTGTCCAACAATAGATAAATCTTCTTAATCTTGCTTTTAAACACTTAAATTTTCAGTGCTGCATGACTGGTTTGGAAACATCAGTGTCTGTCTGACAATATTAAGTCCTGCTCCTCAGTCTGTATTGATAGGTCAACTTTCTTATATCTGCATTGTAAGATGCTTTAACAGCACCATCTATTGTAATGTGTTTGTTCAAGACCTCCAGAATCCTGGGCTGTACTTAGTATTTCCACCTGCTATACCTATATCCCTCCCAACAATTAAAAAGGGGAACAGTAACCAACTCATGGTCCTCAAGACCAATGACACCAACTAGGTTACACACACATATTTTAAAGCTGTTCTCTACTACATAAGAGCAGGGGGAGATTTTTACTAGCTCAAAAGAGAGGAGAGAATGAATAGTTTAAGTACTGTGAGGAACAAGACAGGTGCTCTACTGTGGTACTTAAAAATACAGATGCAACCTCTAATATGTTAGAAATAACTATAGTGATGTTAAAGTAGGAATTAGGAGGTCCATTCACTTCTCTTTTCAAAAAATACTTTTCTGTTTCAGTTTTGACTTTTGAAGAATGCAAGTTTAGAAGTAGACAGTGAAATAGCTCCTACTACTTCCTAGATTCACTTCAACACTTTTCATAGAATCATAGAATCGGCTGGTTGGAACGGACCTCAGAGATCATCAAGTCCAACCCTACCATTGCAGTTACTAGACCATGGCATTGAGTGCCACATCCAGTCTCTTTTTTATACTCCGGGGATGGAGAATCCACTACTTCCTGGGGCAGCCCATTCCAATGCTTGATCACCATCTCGGTGAAGAAATTCTTTCTAATGTCCAACCTAACCTCCCCTGACACAACTTGAGACCATGCCATCTTGTCTTGCTGAGAGTTGCCTGGGAAAAGAGACCAACCCCCACCTGGCTACACCCTCCTTTCAGGTAGTTGTAGAGAGCGATGAGGTCTCCCCTGAGCCGCCTCTTCTTCAGGCTGAACAGCCCCAGCTCCCTCAGCCTCTCCTCATAGGGTCTGTGCTCGAGTCCCTTCACCAGCCTGGTTTAGTTGCTCTCCTTTGGACCTGCTCCAGGACCTCGATATCTTTCAAAAAACTGAGGGGCCCAGAACTGGACACAGTACTCGAGGTGTGGCCTCACCAGCGCTGAGTACAGGGGTAGAATCACTTCCTTGAACCTGCTGGCCATGCTGTTCCTCATACAGACCAGGATGCCATTGGCCTTCTTGGCTACCTTGGCACACTGTTGGCTCATGTTCAGCTTCTTGTCTTGATCATTTAGATTTTAAAAATATAGATCAGAAATTTAGTGATCATTTCATCTTTCTTACTGCAAACTCATCTCTATTAGCACGTCAGTATATGTATTTCCAATTTTTTAAAAAGTGTTCAAAAAAATGGCCTCTTCATAGGGAAATAAATAAGTTCTACCTAGTTTTGGTGAAGATGACCATAATTCAAAATATACTGGTAAAACACATAGCTGAACAGAGGTTAACCACATGCTTAAAGTCTTAAACAGGTGCTTATTCAGAGAAATCCATCTTTGCTTTTTGAAGATTTTGGCTGTGAGTGTAATTTACTCTTCTAGAAATCACTATGGGTTTAGTTTGATTTAAATGTCTTCCCAGAAAGCAGTCAAGAATGAGCAAAAAGACTGGAGCACTGAACAAAGAAATTTTTCAGATGTTATTCTGTCAGCTATCTGACAGATATTATCTAAAAAGTGCAGCAATTGAACGGATATAAAAAAAATAACCACAGAACCCAACAGTGATACTTTCCTGCATACATTCTGGTAAAGCCTCTGAGCCATTAACATAAAAAGGCCATTCAAGTGAAACATGTTAAATATGTGTATTACAAAAAATGGATCAAGGCAAAAATGCTGTTCTGAGCCAATCCTTAATCCCACTTATTTTTCAAAATACAGTTCAATAAAGAAAGAAAGACATGTTCTGAATTATTTCCTCAGCAAACCTCTATAAAACAATCCTTCCAGAAATCTCCACTCTTCCAAGGTATTTTAATCTTATTGGAACTGTTTGTTTCATTGAATTTGAAAATAACTTCTGAAAAACTCTACATGTGGTATTGCATAGCATTCTTGAACTCCTTCAAGGGAGTAATGGAAACTTTTCAGCAAGAGGAATTAGAAAGGAGTCCTACAGAGCCACACAGGCTATTCATGCTATTAGGCAGACCTGTAGTACAGATGATTGCAAATTATCATCAGGCTGGGAATCAATCCAAAACAACAACAGGAAGAAATTAACTCAAATGCAGGATGCCTGCCCCCTCTAAAGCCATAATCACCTCATTATTTTGATATCTTACATTTCACAGAATCACAGAAAGTTAAGGGTTGGAAGGGACCTCAAAAGATCATCTACTCCAAAGCCCCTGACAGAGCAGGGTCACCTACAGCAGGTCACACAGGAATATGTCCAGGTCAGTTTGGAATATTTCCAAAGAAGGAGACTCTACAACCTCCATGAGCAACCTGTTCAAGTGCTCTGTCATTCTGAGTGACAAAGTTTTTCATTATATTTATGTGGAACCTTCTATGGTCCAGCTTGCACTCATTGCCTCTTGTCCTATCATTGGACATAACTAAGAAGAGCCTGACTCCATCCTTCTGGCACACAACCTTTACATATTTATAAACATTGAATGAAGACCACCCTTCATTCTCCTCCAAGCTAAAGAGACCCAGCTTCCCCAGTCTTTTCTCATAAGGAAGATGTTCCACTCCCTTAATCATCTTGCTCACTCTGCACTGGACTTTTCCAAGCAGTTCCCTCTCCTTGAATTGAGGGGGCCCAGAACTGGACACAATAATCCAGATGTGGCCTCACCAGGGCAGAGTAGAGGGGGGAGAACCTCTCTCAGCCCCCTTCTAATGCATCCCAGGATGCCATTGGCCTTCTTGGCCACAAGGGCACACTGCTGGCTCATGGTCATCCTTCCATCAGGATACCAGGTCCCTTTCCTCAGTCCCAGCCTATACTGGTACCTGGGGTTGTTCTTTCCCAGATGAAAGACTCGACATTTGCCCTTGTTGTAATTCATTACATTTCTCCCTGCCCAACTCTCCAGCCTGTCCAACCTGTCCAGGTCCCTCTGAATGGCAGCACAGCCTTCTAGTGTGTCAGCCACTTCACCCAGTTTTGTGTCATCAGCAAACTTGCTGACAGTGCACTCTGTTCCCTCATCCAGGTCATTGATGAATACATTGAATAGTAATGGTCCCAGTACTGACCCTGAGAAACTCCACTAGAAACAAGTTTCCAACTAGACTCTGTCCCACTGGCTACAACTCTGTGACTTTTATCCTTCAACAAGTTCCCAATCCACCTCACTACCTGATCATCCAGGCCACACTTCTTCAGTTAAACAGTGAGGATGCTGTGGGAGACAGTGTCAAATGCCTTACTGAAACCAAGATAAAATATGTCTACTACTCTGCCATCATACATCTGGTTACACCTCTTAGAAGGCTATCAGGTTGGTCAAACACGATTTCCCTTTAGTAAAAGCATGTTGATTGCTCCTTTCCTCTTGGAAAGGTGCAGGTAAATGCAAGTTTTGGGGAACAAAATATAAGTATTTCATATTTATCTGTGCACCTGGTTTTGTTAATCGATGGGGTGGGGGAATATCTGGGTTTGTTCTCACAGCTTGTCCTCCATGATGACCTTACACATAAATAAGGAACAAATTTTACCATCAAAAAAGTGTCCAGAATTATCAAAATCATCACGTACCTCATGTAAACATGCCTAGCTGACATATATCAATACTGACCTTGATTCACTGACATCATCCAGACATGTGTGAGATAATCCAAATGCAAATTTTTGATCTAACAGAGTATATAAAGATGATGATAGAAGACTGTACTGCTGTTCCAAAACTAGCTGAAAGAAAAATTTAAGGAATAAAGTTTAATTTTCATTTAGCCAGGTTGTCTTGAGCAAAGCAAAAGTAGAGAATCAGAGGTGTAGATCAGCATTTCCCAGCCAACACACTTAACAGTGAGATCTTCAGCTTAATGGTCAGCTCAGGTCTCTTCACCACTTGCAGATGCTTCCACTGTACAGAGGCCAAGATTGAGTCTGAACTCTAACTTTGCCTTATTTGAAGCATCACCTTACCAGCAGATTTTTAAAGTGAGGAACACTGTAAGGAAATGAATAAGTGTGTGTGAGATAGCTCATATAGCTGAAGCGATGCTAAATGCCTTGACAAACTAAGACATTAACTTTCTCTTGCTTTTATATTCTAGAAGGGCAAGAGCAATAACTGAGGACATTGAGTCGTCTGCAAGGAAGACTTATGTCCTCTCTCCTGCTTTACATGCTAGGCTAGAGGCCAACTATAAGAAAACATGAGCTCTTCAGCTTTACAAATGAATCTGGGTATTGTTCTGTGATCATGCATGTCCTATGTACCATAAAAGGTCCCAAGAAACTCTTGAAGCTCTGAACGTGCAGCAGTGCACTCTTCCACTTTAAATGTTCTAAAAGCAGCTTGCAATATTGTTTTTGCTTGACCACCACAGCTTCAGAATGTTTTCTTCCTATGGCAATTAGGAACAAGCTACAATCCCTCTTTATCAGTATGCACTCTAGATCTTAATCATTTATTTATACAGACATTTCCTCTTTACAAATAAATGTAGAGTGAAACAGAATAAATATTCATTTAAAAACCAAATGTTTATGTTTTATAAAATGCCTGTTTACCAGAAATTCTTCAAACAGAATGATGTTCTCCAGCTGCATGGAAGGTTTCCATTAAAATGCTTTTATATTCACTGCATTCACTACCATAGCAGAGTGACCCTCTGTTGGGTAATGAATGGGTTAGGGTTTCAGGTTACATCAAATCCTTCCTTCTATCTGTAACAGGAAAGCTGCGGTAGTGTAAATTAGCTGGTTAGCTGATGAAAGGGCATGATAACATCACAAGGAATGCAAAACTTGTTGATCTCTATGTACAATATAATGACAGATATTTCCTTTAGAAAAGCTTTCTTTAAAGAAGGAAAAAAAAAAAAAAAAAAAAGAAACCAATTTTATGTGATGGATAACATTAATAAGAGTACAGCAGTCTGCCAGGTAAGAAGTGCACTTCCTGACCCCTTTGGACTGATTTCCCTGACAGCAGCCTAGAAACATGCCTAAAGCACAGCCTGGTTGACAGCAATACCCTAGGCTCATCATTTGCATTGTATGATTTTCACATAGTTGCTTTCCAAAGAGGTTGCCTTCCCAGATATTTGCTTCCTACAATCATCACCCTGAAGGAAATTAATATGCAAGAAGTAGACTGTCACTTCACTATTGCTCAGCAAATTAGGAGAAGGAGACAAAGACTGAGTCACAAATCTTCTGGAATATGCTTGCTGCTTTCCCAGCTTGGCCCCACCAGAGGCTTCCTCCTCCAATATCTTGATCTGCCTCTTACATCTACATCAGACAGGTGTTTTCCCTTTGACATCCATCACCTAATGCTGTAAGATCTTCTGAGCAAGCCAGATACACAAAGTTTCTTCCTGGCTAAGTGGATCGCTCATACTCTTATCTGAGGACCAAAAAAATCTGTCGTGCAGTATGCCAGACTCATACATGTGACCTATCATGACACAAAAAGCTGGAAATCATTTATGATTTAAATTATTTCTTGCTGATAAAATATTTAACAGGAGGTTATTCAGATAATAGTTGGCATATTTCCTGGAAACACTATGGTCCGTTCTTAAAGCATGTAAATAATTAATGATATTTTATAGAATACTGATTAGTGAGATCTTCATAGCACTCTAAATACATTCACAGGAAACCAGCTTTTCCAATTCAAACCCAAATTAGTATCACACAAAAAACCCAATAAATAATAAATACAGGTCTCCTTCCGTTGGCACAGCAACAACAGCAAAGTAAAGACAAGCACTTTTTCAAGCCAAAGGATGAGGGAATTAGCTGTTTTGCTTCTTAGCAGAATCAAACTGAGGTACATAGTTACTGATAAACTGGATTTTTGAGGTATAGTCTTTGAGGAGCAGAAAACAACACACTAGTGAAAGATGTACAAATGAAAATAACTTTGTGAAATGCTGATGATTATTTATTTACTATGATAATAAAATATCAAACTACAAAGTATGTGAATTATATGGTACTATACAACTCACTTTTATTACTACTGGTTAACCAATACCTTAATCCTAGTGATTTCAGTACAGACACTACTCAAGGAAAAAATTGATAATGGGTACTTCTGGCTGTAAAATATTTAACATTCCACAGTTTTCATTTAACATAAAGATTATAAAATAAGTTCCCCAAGTAATAAGCTAAGGTCTGATTTTTCCAATTTAATCTTTAGTTGTTATATGTCAAGGTCATTTAGATTCATCAATCTCCTTCACATTCTAAAAATTAATTCATTGTTGAAGCCCAGTATTCTTCAGAGTATCCCATTCAAATCCAAATCATGAACAGTTTCTTTTTACAGTTTTCTTTTTCCCTTCCACTTTTTTTTTTCCATAACTCAATTTTAGTATTCTGTATCAGGGCAAAACAATGTACTTGTTATTGCTGTTATCAGAATTTCTCACTCTACTTTTATAAGATTTCTAATGAAATATGTTTTGATAAAAATTATTCATGTGAAGAAATATAATTTTATTAAAAATATTTGGTTTGCTGCAGAAATATGCAGGAAGTCATGCATTCATTTCATCCCAGAATCAACAATATAAACCTAATTCAGATGTCAGAATCTGAGCTGGAAGTGAACCCTGTTTTCTTTCCCCAGCCCTCGGGAAAAAGCAACCAACTCGGGCTCCTGAAGGATGTGGACAGATATTGTGAAAGGTAGGGCCTCACCAAATGCCATTCTACTGGGGACATGGGAAAGGGAAGACTCAGAAAAGTCCATTGCCTGAGCACAGCTTTGGTCTGTTCCATGAGCAGAGGCAACATCTTTGCAAAGCCAGAGCTCTCAGAAAAGTCACTCAAGAAACATAAAAAGTCTCTCAAGTAGAGTGAATGAGCTAAATGATCTGATTCTCTCCAGCTCACCTTGTCAGAGAGAGATCTCCCGAGTACTGGCTGGGCTTCCCTTCTGTAGATAGACCCTCTTCTGTTAAAAGAGGACTAGCCCCAAATTCTCCTCCAAAACCAAGAGCTGTGAGCAGAGCACAGTGTCAGGGTCAGGGCAAGGTAGGCATGATAGCAGGGGGTAGCCTTCAGGCTTCACCTTTTCTAAACACTTCAAACAGTTCCTGATAGGGGAAGAAACCATCACATGGATTGGAGTGGGATGCTCAGTGAGCAGCAGAGGGGAAAAAAGACTGCTAAGGTGTAATCAACTGTAGCACAAGTGGGTTTGTTTTCTTTACTTGATTTGTTTATTTTTCTACAGCCCACTCTGTCTTGACCCTCTTGCTATACAGCTATACGGCCTGGCTTTATGGCAGTTCTGGTCAACCTGTTTTAAGTGACCACCCATGAGGCCAGCAAATCTAAACCATTTTTGAGGGATGTGTTTTATACAAAGACAAAAATAAAATGTCCTTGGACACCATGACATGCCACTTTAAAATAATTGCCTAATAACAAGCACATTCAAGATTTTGGTTAACATTTAATTGAACTGTGTGACAGTATAACAAAAAGCTGGAAATGATGTTTGAAAAGGGACTGCTAGAATGATTTTTCCAGAAAATGTTTTGTGGTTTGTCTTTTGATTTTTTTGTTTATTTGTTTTGGTTTGGTTTTAGCATAATAACTTTTTGTATGGTTTAGCAAGACAGATACCCTCAAAACACAGGCACTCAAAGATGAGGGTTATTTTAGAATTTTTAAGCCAACACAAATGATGTCTGTACTTGATAGTACTTTTCAGGTAAGCAAGTTAACTACTTGACACTGAGGTCTCACAAAGGTGAGAATTCTTCTGAGTTTTCCATTATATATATTTATATAAACTATTCTATTTTAGATCTATGCTATGAGCTTGACAGTGATAGTAATGCAAGCATGGCTCCACTTAAACAAATGTGGATAAAACATGTGTACTGTCTGAAAGAAGATAAAACCTCCATATCTTTAATCCTTGCCTCTGAAAGGCTAATAATTTAACAATATAAAACAGAAAGAAAACAACATGCAGAATACTGTGTTGCTATTTTATGTTAAGTTCAAATACTGTACATAAAAGCTACATGCTGGGAGTTTTCTTTTGAGGAAAACATTATACCTTCAAAAAACATTTGTGAAATAGAAAGAACATATCACACTCTTAAAATATAAATGCTTTCAGTAGCTTACTTGAAGAGAAGAAAATATTCTCTGAATAGTCAATGTTTTTTAAGTCTAAACTTTTTTTACTTATCTGTGCTTCCTACATAAGCTGCTCATTTTAATGTGCACCTGAAGAGCTGCATTTTTTTGTTACTTACTGTGATCTATGGTGTCACAGAGCCAGTACTTGGTGGAGAATGTCCTTTAAATCCCTTTACTATGTCCCTTTAATTCTCCTTTTACACACTACAAACTGACATTCCAATGAGGTTGCTTCCTGACACCTATTTCATGGGAGGAGCAGAGATTGCAATCAAATAAGTGCAAATAACTTCAGCTTCCTGGCTAGACTATCAGGCTATCAGCTCTAAAGGATCACTTTTGTGTGGCTTGTGCTCCCAGCAATGGGTAAAATGCATCTTTAAGGTCTTGTACTAACAATTCTTGTAATGACGAAGGTAGTGATTGGAGCTGTGCCTAACAACATCAAGCAAAAATTTTGTGATTGTATCTCCAACCTTAAATGTAAGGACCCAGAATAATCAGTAAATCTCTAGTGCCCCCTATTCCTGGATAACCTGTGGAAGTATCAGATGCCTCTTTTTTCATTGCTAGCTTTTTAATGTACTGTTACTGTCTAGTAGAGTTCTTTTCTCTTAACACATATTCATCTTCTTGCTGTTAGACTAAAGCATGGCTTAGGAGGCCTAGTTGCTTTTAGGTAGGTTTTCTAAGACTGAGATCAATTACTCCCTTTGCTTACTACACATTTACTGTAAGTGCTTCACAGCCTAGACCCCAGAGAAGGCCAGCTCAGTTACTGTGGAGACCTAAATGCATGCAGGAAAGGGATTAGGTGCTGATTGATACAGACAGTCAATTAGTACTTCAAAGGGAAGCTGGCTCCTTGTTTTATGCACACAAAACATGGGATAAAAGATTGTAGTTTGATGTCTTGTAATCTCTGTTGCTTCAGCGTTGACCAGGACAGCATGATATTGGAAGGTTTCTCGGAAGTTAAAAGAGTCCCACATTGGTTCCTAATGGAATGGAAGCACTAAGAGAAACAATGACATAGTGTGATGTGTACACACTAGCTTTCCTAAAGTATTTCAGGCTGCAGTGACTCTCTGGGACTCAGTCTGTTCAAGTCAAAAGCATACTTAATCTCTGTGATGTGCTGATCAAACCTTCAACTGTCAGGTCAAATTATTTCCACAAAACCAGTTCTATTTATGATTAATTAAAATTTCTTCTTGATTGCATACAGTCCTTTTTAATGTATAATCCCTTCATTGTAAAGTGATTGAAAGTATGGGCCCAATCCCTAAAATAAAAAAAAAAAAAAAGAATTATTTCAGTGCATGTTATGCCTATGTTGAGATGCATTAAATTCAGCCACTTGATAAAGGAAACAAAAACCATAAATCTAAAATTATAACAAGTAAACCAATATACTATAAAGGAAGATTTTTATTCATGGTGACTGTATATCTAAAATTCCATTGTGCACCTTCCTTTGCACCATTGTGCACATTTTTTCCTTTAAAAGGACCATTTGTATGTCAGCTTTGCAATAAATTGATCTTTGTGGATATGTTTTCAAGTGCTGCTCTCCATTCTTCTCAAAGTAGCAAAACATCAAATTAATATGTAACTGTAAACTACAAACTTCAAGGAATTATTTTGTGTTTTATACACAGTACATTTGGGTTCAGTCAATTAAGGAATATAAAAAATGAATGGAATTATTTAAGGATATGATAGCTAAAAATATGATAAATTATTCATACGTTATTTTTATTCTTTCTAAATTGTTCTGTTTCTTCCTCCTTATCCTTTTCCTTCCCCTGCTCCTCCTCCTTTTGATAAAAATCTTGCAATTCTCTCTTAACGTTTGTTAACTATCCATTAGATCTATTTGTTCTGTCTCTCTTCTGAGACAAATATAAGGGAATTCCTATCCAAATGAGTTTAAGAATTAAAAAGAGAGAACAAAATCTAGGAGAGATCTTTTGAGCCATCCAAATTCAAAAGTTCAGTCAAAACATCTAAGTAAGAAGGGAAGGAGTGCTAGATTCATCTCACCTAACTTTAGGTAATTAATATTTAGATATCTACATGTGAACCAGACATTCTGTATGAAAAACTTCACAGGCAGTGGAATAAATAAGAACTTTTAGAGGATGATCATGTTGATCTATTTTAGATATCTGCATTAGAATGAAGGGGCTTGCTCTCTGCAATGCTAAAACATCTCAATTTTATCAGAAACATCCCATCAGAATCTGATTATCCTTGAGTTTGTATAGAATAGGGTATACAGAAGGTCATAAGCAAGTTAAGCAAATTCACTCCGAACTCTAATTTAACCTAATATTTGAACTGCCTTCAGCAGAAAGTTGTCTTTCTGAATTGCTTGTCAGAGAAATCTAATACAATAAGCCTTTTTGTTTACATTCATTTCCTATTTTGTCTACTAAACACAAGAGATTTTCTAGAAACAGAAGATATAGTGATAATTTTGTATAATAACGGATTGCAGATTGCTCTCAGGATGTGTTAAAAATGTGATTAAACAAAAAACTGTATGAAAAAAATGCATTCAAAGTAATTTATTAATTAGTATGGATTAGCCTAAAATAATGAGAGAAAATTATATTTCTCATCAAACTAACAAGCTATGTCTCAAGTTTTTATAGTTTTGACAACATTGTTTTGCTCTGAGCATCATAAGCACTGTTGTTGCCAATCTGCTGTGATATATGTGCTTTCCTATCAGCTGTTCCAGCACACCTATAGAGGCTTTCTTCCTTTAAAACTATGTGAAAAGTTTCTCCCTTTCTAAAAAAGTTCATAGTTCACCAGCATGACATCTTAGCAGTTTCCATGTCTTCATATGCATATTGTCTAGCCTAGCCCAGGGAAAACTTTTCCTCAGTGTAGCAGCCAGAGTGATACTACAGCACAGATAATGTGGAAAAAACTATACCTGAGAACACAGAGAAGAAGAAGAGTTTTTGATGCTTTCTGGTTTTCAGATACAATGTCACATTGTGTGTGCATTATGTTACTGGGTTTTGTTTCTGTCACTATGTAACAGAATGACTTGGAATTTTAATTGCTCCTTAGTCTTACCATTACCTATATCCAGTGCTGGTGCTGTGATAGCACTGTGATAACGTGTTCTAAAGGGTAGAAACAAATAAGCACCTTTTCACTGTTGAAAAGTTAAAATGTACATCAACACTCCTCTGGGGAGGCTGAGATCAACTGACAGAGAATGTTACCTAGAGGATAGGACTCACTATACCACACAGAAACAATTTTTGAGGTACAGAGTACAACCAGCTCTTAAGAGTGACCGTGGAAGTAAGAGAGCTAACTTCCAGTATCATAGAATCATAGAATCATAGAATTGGCTGGGTTGGAAGGGACCTCAGAGATCATCGAGTCCAACCCTTTTACCACCATTGCGGTTGCTAGACTATGGCACTGAGTGCCACATCCAGTCTCTTTTTAAATAGCTCCAGGGACGGAGAATCCACTACTTCCCTGGGCAGCCCATTCCAATGCTTGATCACTCTCTCGGTAAAGAAATTCTTTCTAATATCTAACCTAAATTTCCCCTGGCACAACTTAAGACCATGCCCTCTTGTCTTGTTGAAAGTCGTCTGGCAAAAGAGACCAACGTCCACCCGGTTACAACCTCCTTTCAGGTAGTTGTAGACAGCGATGAGGTCTCCCCTGAGCCTCCTCTTCTCCAGGCTGATATTCATCTCCATCTGTGACAACTCTTGTTTTGTTCCTTTTTCATCTTCATTTATTTAGCACTGATTCAGGTTTACTGAAAGAACAGAACAATAAGGTGTGCCCAAATGTTTCAAAACAGCAGTTTTGTCTGTGGCTTTAGAAGAGAAGACCATCTTGAAACCATTCAAAAAGCAATTCCTGAGACATTAACTGAAACAAATTTCTTGGGGGAAAAAAAACATTTAGAAAGCCATACTTCAGATCAGTTGAGTCTTAGCTCAAGGACATAATAGGAAACTAAAATGAAGCAACCATATCAACCATATGCACAAGAAAAAAAAAATGTGGAAACACCTAGACTAAGAAATAGACCTTTAAAGTTCAAAAAGCAAAATGCAGAAGAGCTGCACAAAAACTTTCTCATTTAATCCAGCAACAATATTTTTTGTTACACCCTATGTCTGCTAAGATTTTTGTCAGAATTTCTCATGTTGCTCTGATTAAAACATCTGTTTCCCACAGCTCTTCTGGTAACTGCACCATAGAAAAGCATAATAGGCAAATATAGTATATAGTATTGGCAAATACTATATATGCCAATATACTATATAGTATTGGCATAGTATGCCAATATCAGAATAGCACTACTAGAGCAGCAGTATGGTGGAGAATACCACACAAACACTCATCCTATAGTGACATTTCAGTACTAGTTGCATTTTTCATTCTGCACAAACAGGCCAAAGAATGCCCTGTTCCAGCCCCTGCAAGCAATGTCTGTACTGCTAAAACACTATATTCCAGGGAAGAATACATTTCCATCCCATCCGTTGTCTCTCCCATCCCTGACTTGGGCTGTTTGCTTAAAAAAAGCAATATGTAGAGGACTACATATGAGTGATTAGGCCCACTTAGCAAACTAGTCACCTTAAAAAGGGCCACATATACCACTTACATCTGTTTTGTTTAATTTCAGGTTCTGGCCCCTTTTTCAAGGCATGATAAAACATGGTTTTTATCAAATCCTCTTGCACATTTTTAGCAGGACACAGGGAGATGAAAGTGCCTAAATCTAATCTCAAAGTAAAGTTGAGGCCTGGCTAGTGTGCACATCCAATCCTGCCAAGCAGGAAATCCTATCTGATCTGGTAATTACCCTTACTTAAATAGTGCTAGCAACATTTTTCTTGAATCTGAAGCAATTTAAAGGAGGAGTTTTCAGGTGAGAAATAAATGATGCTGGGATGTTCAGCAGTATGATTTGAGTACAAACCTAAGATGGCTACTTCTACATACAGACTTTGTTGAATGCTGCTCTCCTGAAAGAACATAACATTTCGAGAGAGCATAACATTTTGAGACAGGATTGACTTGAAAGTCCCTTCTGCCTGTGTACTACAGTTCTCAGTTCAGTCAGTCGTGTTGAACCAACTATTTCCTCCATAGCTTGATGCATTTTCTGAATAGCACCACACATTCAGTTTCGCACTGACACTACACTAACTCATAAAACACAAGTCTTGAGGACCATTGACTTTTGCCACAGACCTCCATGCTCAGCAACATTTACCTCATCAATCTCATGGCAGCTAGACAAAGAATAAAGTTGGGTAGTTTCTCTCTTCACTTCCCAATCCCCCACACCAAAACAGAACAAAAAAACAAACAAAAAAACCCAAACAAACAAATAAAAAGACATAGTGGTGCAAGAAAACTTCCACGAAGCCAATTTCTACCTATTAGAAAACTGACAGTACCTGCTGTGTTCTGCTTTTAACCCAACACAGTTTCATGGGAAAGATGTTAAGGTCATCATGCAAAATGTTTACAGTTTTGATCCAGTTAGCATGAAAAATGGGTTTGTGTTTGAGAGCACAAGCAGGTAAACTGGAACTTCTGATTTACTCCCTAAAGCATTCATAATACTGTGTTCCATGGGGTTTTTTGTAGAGATACCAATCCTGGATCTCCGTATGCTAGCAGTGGAAATTAGGGAAAGGCACACTGCAGTGACAACACTTCTGGCTCTGCATGAGACAATTTAGGCTTGAAAGCACTGTGACTGCATTTATTCACTGTTAACTGCCTGATTCTGAGTTAATTTAAGGTTTTCAAAATGGTGCTACATTCTGTGCTGGATATAACCTTAGACCTTTCAATTTTTTTAAGTTAATATTCAGTTTTCCTGTTATTCGTGATATACCCCATAGACTACAAGCACACCTTTCTCTTGATCGTCAGATCTATACCAGTCTGAACTACTGAAGCTCAGAATCAAGTCCAGCAGGATTAGCAAAACATACATTTCTTTGAATGCTCAATTTTAGAAATGAATCAGTGAGCACTTTCATCTTCAATAGAAGAACACCACTGGAGCAGACTGCTCAAGATTCAGGCTATCAGATTTAAGTCCCCAGGTCGTACAAAGAATGAATTTCTTCCACTTGGAGGTGGGACTAAAATGTCATCATCTGTATGGAGTACTTGCTTGTTGAAATTTATTAATCTGTCATAAGCAATAACTTTTCCATAATGTGTTCTCTGTGGTGAGACCCACAACACACAGGCAAGAGTCCAACAAACACTGAAGCTTAACTCCTTTCTTTACAATGTCCCACTTGTCACTTGGGAATTTATTCCCACTTCCTTGGCATCTACCTTTACAGTTTTTAACCCTGCATGAGAGTTAGGAGTATGCTGATGTTTTAGGGCAGCTGGCATATTAACTTGGTTCTTTGTCAGGGCATTAGGTTCTCCACGCTGCACAAATAAAGTTGGAGCTACGAAATGACTGAATCACATATCCTAATAGAATCTCACAATTAACATGCTCCAATTTATTATAAAAACAATCACCTCTGTTTAGCCTCAGTTGTTTCTCTTTACAGGTATGCAGTAGCGGCACTTTCCTTCCACATAGATTATATAAAACCTGGCTCCAAAAGGGAAGAAGATGAGAGATGGTTGGTCCTGGCTGCTCTGTCCACTGTGGTGTGTATGTGATGGCAGTGAAGGTTCTTGCCTCACTCAACACTGAGAGTTTTATTCTCCTATATCCAACACAGCCCAGGCTCCACCTCTTCTGGTTAGTGCTCTAGCTTTTCTGCATCATGCAGAAAAAAGGCAGCCACCAAGTGCCCTTTTCCATACAGAACCAACATGGACTTAGATGAAGTTCACCATGTCAACTGTCCCCAAGTAGACATACTCTCCTGACACTTCCTTTTGTCTACCAGTACTGAAAAAAGACATGGGTACCTATATTAGATAGGATGCATCTTGCAACACAGCTGTTGGAGCACTATCAAACCCAAAAAGTCACTCACATTGTCTAGTGCTGTATTTCAAAAGATCTTTAAGAGCTTCACAGTGTCTCCTGTAGATCCATTTTAGCATGAAGAACTGAAAGCTATTAAACACCTCAACATAAATATTCTGCAAGCACCCTTTCTCATACCATCATTGATGTTAATGGACTTTTGTTCTTATGTAAGAACAGCATAATATATTTTGAGATGTTACAGGGTTGTTTTATTTTTCTTCTTATGGCTTTTTTTCTTTTTTTCTTTCTAAATCACATTTCTGTTACTAGAAAAAAACAATTTTTTCTTCTTCTGTACTTGAAACATCACTGAACTCATGATTCATGAGTGTTTCCAAAGCACTGAACTTAAATTTAACTTTGCAGATTGCATTTGACTCAATGGGAAGTGTGCATTTTAATCCTATGCAACTCTTTTAACATTAAGAACATGTTTTTTACCCAGTTAGCATTTCAGTGAAGCAGATTTTTTAACAACTTCGTGACAGCCTCTAAATCCTAGCAACCAACTGTTAGCTAAGCAAATGCTTTCTGAACAGATTCTCTAAAACTTTTATGTACTTCTTCTATGGGTTTTCATATTTTTAAAATTGAGAAATACTGGTGCACATTTCTCACATACTTAGCATTAATTTCTGATTCATAATCCCTTTACAAACAGCAGGTTTATTGATTATAAAGCCTCCCAAAAGCCGTTCATGCCAGTGTGTGCCTTTTCTATGAGACGTGAAAAAAAAAAAACAAGCCCCTGAAAAATGGTGACTTGGAAATGGTCCATCTTTATTTTAAGTTTTTTTGCAGTCAGCTTGTTGCCCTAGCAACCTAGGTCCTTGCTGTCTGGTAGAAGACAGATTTCTTTGGTTCCATCATGATGCAATGCTGAAAGAAGGAAGAGAGAGACAAGTAATGAAAATTCACCATTTCATTATTCGAATATGTGAATTACCCTGAGCTCCAGCCAAGCCGTGGGTCTTATCCAGTGTCCTTCAACACTTATTCAAACCCTTCAGTGCTGCAAAACTTCATTTCCATTAATTAAATAATTACACCAAACTCTGTCTAAAGATAGCATTCAACTGAATTCAAGCATTCCAAAATAGTTATTCAGTTAAACTGAAGCTCATATTATTGTGCCATGAATTGACAAAGATTTTGTTTATTTCCCTTCCCAGGGTTTTTAAGTAATTTAAAAAAAAAAAACCAACCAAAACAAACAAACAAAAAAAAACCAACAAAAACCCTAAGCCAATCAACTAACAAAAAAATCCCCAAACAAACAACAAACAAAAAAAACCAAACCAAGCCCAATACTGAAATTAATGACATTTCATATAAGGGAAAAGAACATGTTAGTGTATCACAGTCTTGGTTCTTAATTTAATAGAATTATCAAGTCATTAGAATCGAGTACAGTAATGGATTTTAGAGATTAGTTTCTCTGAGATTGGTTTAAAAAGTATTTTTGTTTCTTACATAATGAAGTAAATTGCTATAAGTGGAAAAAAGTGGTGTTTGTGAAGGTTTATGTAATAAGATTACATCTTGGTCTTTTTTATGGTCTTTGGTATACATGGTCACAAAATACTTTTACCATCAGTCACTCACATGGCTCAGGAAAAAAAAATATGACAGCTGAAATATCAGTGAAACCAGTTCATTACATGACCAAGTAAGTTGCAGAAAAAAAAAAAAAACAGGATGCAAAGAAGTTCAGTGTAATAGAGTAAGTGATGATAATCAAGGGAGTGGTCTATATGATGTGCAGGTTACAGTTTTGTGGTGTTCTTAAAGACTCTTAATACTCTACTCCATCTCTGTATATAACACAGATACTGGCAACCAAATCATCATTGAGAAATCAGAGAGGTCAAACAGTAGACAGTGGAATAGCTTACAAAAGCATAAACAGGGCAGCTGACCCACAGCTATCAGCCACCAAAATGAAGATGAGGGAGGAACTGATATCCAGGCTAGAGGAGAAAGTTCACTCATTACATCATTTCTTTTATTCACCACATTTTACATCTAGATGTGTCAATGAGCAAATGGAGATTTTCGTAGAACAAGAGAACAGTAAAATCTAAAACAAGCTCATGGTTGTGTTTACAAGCAGTTTGGTAAATTAGGAATGACTAGGGAACTCAGATGTGATGCATGCTGTGACAGCAGCTGTGATACCAAATCTGAACACTATTCTCTGGTGTTCAGTCTTATACCTCTAACCATAACCTGAATTCTGAACACTTCTCTTTTTTATATGAAATATGACAATATTTTGGACAGAATTGTGTTCTTCTGCCAGACACATTTTTGTTTTCATCTTTGTCAGAATATAATAGGCAACATTTGGAGAAACACGGAGTAAAAAGCACAGACAAAACAGAATGGAGATATTATTCATCATAGGAAAGACATAAGATGAACAGATTTCCCCATCATACAGATCATGAGATATGTGACAGTTTTTGTACTATGAAAAAGCTGAAGTCTTAGGCATAAATCTCACTTCTTATGGAAAAAGGGAAGGAGTCACAGGATAGTGATGATGAAAGGTTGGTAAAAATCATCAGTACTGAAGAAGAATCACAGAATCATGGAATTGTCACAGTTGGGAAAGACCTCTAAGATCACAGTGTCCACCTGTCAACATCCCCCCTCAATAAAATAGATATATACATGTACCAACATCTGTATCACCCACTAGAGCATATCTCCTGAAGTGCCTCATCTACACAATTTTTAAATATTTCCAGGATGGTTGAATTCCACAGTTCCCTAGGCAGCCCATTCCAATGTCTAATTACTCTCTCAATAAAGACATTATTCCTAATATCTAGTCTAAAGCTCCACTGGTGCAACTTATAGGCCATTTCCTCTAGTCCTATCATTGCTCACTTGAAGGAGGCCATCACCCACTTCCCTACAGCTCCTCTTCACGTAGTTTTAGAGAGCAATATGGTCTTCTCTTGCCTTTTTTTTTCCAAAAAACATTTCTATTTTATACTGATTTTTAATTAATTCATTTATATATATACAAGTAAGATATTTAGATCTTGTCTTTTCTCTTCTCTTGAGATTACTTCTTATAATACAGGTTATAATGTTTAAAAGAAGACAATGATAACTTCAAGTTTTGGTGAGTCCTTAAATTCTGCTGGTTTCTCTTTAAATTCTGCAAATTTACTGGGGCAGCAGGCATTTCATTACTCTTCAGATCCTTCAATATTTTATCTCCAGTTGTATTTCGCAGACAATCTCTCCCTTCTCAAATCTATTTACATTAAAACTGTACATCTGCCTGACATTTCAGGTTTGATTATTTTTTACTTTTTTAGATACTGCATTATAGAATTTCTGTTTTCTCCCTAAATTTGATTTAAGTCATTGCAAGGAAACTGCCCAAACCCTTTGATGACTATTGTTCTGTGCTCCTGCTAAATACACAGATTTCACTGGGTAAGATTGTTTCTTATTCAAAAAGACTTGTATAGAGCTATTGTTCCCTTAAAACCAGTCTTCCTCCCAGGGACAGATGCATTTCAAAAATGAGAAGAGTGATCCATTGAGACAATTATCGCTGATATGTAAACTCAGCAGAAATCAGAGATCGCTGATCAGGGTGTAACTGAAGCTTCTGTATGTGTATTCCTGTTGTGCATCTGCTGTGGAAGCAGCAGAAGTGATTGGGGGCTGTATTAATAAAGATTTCCTGTAAGACAGAGAACTATTAATGCCAAGACCTGGAACAACATCACTGTGTAAAGTTTCATTCACCTGTCTAAAGAAGATTATTTCAGACCAGAACAGATTCAAAGAAGGTAGGTGGCATGGTTAAGGAAGTCTGTTGTCCAAGAGGAGATAAAGATACAACTTGTTGTCTAGCAGCAGAACAAAGTTGGGAAGAAATTTTGATGAAATATAAATGCATTGATAAATAAACATCTATGAAAAAGGTTATTTAAACTGAAGCATAATAGTGGCAGTAGAAAAATTGATTGAATTATCAAGGATTAGATATTCAGAACTAAAGCAGACTTCCAACAGAACAATAAGGTTCTAGAAGCATCATCTCACTACAGTGATGTGGAAAGGGGAAACAACTAGTTTTATTCTCAAGCTTAACCAGTTTATAACAAATGTTCTGCAATTCTGTAGCATGCAATAACAGGGATTTAGGCCCTCTGAAGTAGAAGGCCCTTCCCTGTCCTATAACATTCAAACTATATTCCCTCAGTGAAATTTATGCAATAAATCACTCTCTCTTAGTGTCTTCATGCACCAAATAAGGGGAAAGTAGCTTTATGCAGCAAAAATGGCATCAAAATATAAAGTTAAAATGTGGAAAAGAATAGAAAAGAACTAAATACATAGAAGTGTGGAAAAAACCCAAAGCAAACCAAACCAACACAAAAAACCAAACAATAGAACTGAAAATACAGGACAACGGTACAGACAAAATTTGGTTGTATTAAAGAGCTTGCAGAGGAAAACCAGAATCAGTGATCAAGATCCAGCTTCTTTCAAGATGAGGTCCATAAACATTCCACAGATCTGATATATTTTTCACACCACTGAACTGTAGCATAGTACATGCAGAAACTACTTTGAAATTAATTTCAAAGAAAGAAAATGATCTCTTAATTTCTACTTCTCCAGTATGGTATTTTTTCTGAAAATGTCTGTTAGGAACATCAGCTTTGACTGATTGAGTTGAATGTTTTCTATCCTTTTCCTAATAAGTAAATCACATTTTCATTCAATTTTGTGTGCTTTCAGCAGAGCATTGATGTGATGTCTATCATATCAAATGTCCAATATGTTTATTATCTCCCCGCAGAAGGAAACTTACAGATGTAGCCCTCAATTTATAGACAACGATATCATTGCTTTTTTATGATGAACTGAATCAATCAAAATGTTTGCTGCACCAGCTTGATGTGAAGAGACTGTACAAGAGGTTGATCTGAACCTGTTTTCAGTGAGTCAAATGTAAAATGAATGCTCCACTTCATATAGTGTATTTATGCTTGATATTGTGATATTCAATTTATTTTATTTCATTCCTTTGCAAGGAGAATAATTCTTAGCAAGATGCTGAGAATTCTGTAGTACCTGGATCACATTCCTTTAACTCAGATTCTTTAAAAAGGTGCCTCTTCACCCTCAGTTTCCTCAGTAACTCAGGGGAAGAATTATATACACTTAGTGATTGGGCCAACTCAAAATGAACATAGGTTGCTGCATGCCCTGTATGCAGCTCATCTGAAGGCTTAAGAAAACTGTAGCATTGACCAGCTTTCAAATAAAAAGTAATTAATAAACTGTAGTCTCCCTCAAATAAAAAACCCAAAACAAAACAACAAAACCAAAAAACCCCAAAACCAAGAACATAAGAAATAGAAGGATTTATTAACATGGATAACAAATTCACCTTCATATACAGATATAAAGAAACAAAATTTGACTTATTTCCATTAGAAGAAGTTATTGATTAGGTAAAATATGTATGGACCAATTTAAGTCATCATATTTAAGAATATTGATGTTTTATGATAAAAAGGTTGGACTCAAGTCACAGTCAGGTACAGCCTTCATTTTAAAAGGCCAGTTATGCAGCCACGTATTATACAGATTATCACCACTGATACACTTTGCTCTTGAACTGTAAGTCTGTGGGCAGCAAAAATTAGAAAGATTATATAAAAGATCTTAACATATTGAGATGTTATGCATTTATAAGTGCTCTTTACAATGCAAGCAAGGCAAAAGCATGGCAAAATCATTTCTACATGGGAAGCAGTAGAAATTGCATAAATCTTTCCATTCCTTAAGAGTGCTTTGTTTAAATTTTAAAAATCAGTCAAGCATTTTGGCCTGTGAAAAGTCAGTATTTGCATAGGTTGATGGATTTTCTATTTCTTGGCACTTTAATAAAATGCTATGCAGTATAAATGCCTTATTATTTATATTATTTATTGATTTAGGTACATTTTCTTCACTTGAATCCTTATAAACTGAGCTGTTGTTTTCTGAATTGATTTTGCTGTCTCAGCCACATTGAGGCATAGAGGCTTTTTTGGCTTCCATCTGAATGAACAATTTGCTAGTTAGACACACTGGATTTGGAGTTGGGTCAATAAAAGCTTTACTGTGTCCTTTCTCTTTCCTCACACAGCTCACAAAAGAGAACTAAATTCCATTCATCCTTTCACTGGCCACTGTGGAATCTTTAGCAATGCAATTCTGGCTGGGATAAGGAAACATGGCAAGAAATTGGAAGAAACACAAATGGGAATTCTTTATTTCCCATGCTCACTGCCCTGAAAATCTGTTGCCACTGGGGATGCATGTGAATTTCCTACACTTTAACTATTTGTTTCAGCCATTGAATTGCTTTGGAAGTATAACACGTTAGATATCAAAAGATGATTTAGCTTAATCCTGCAGAATCCGGTGTGGTTAAGTGTAGGTTATTTGCAAAAAGACCATTTTGAGTGGTTCTTGGGAATATAAGCATAAAGGATCATTGAACAGGTTTCATGTGAAGAGCACTTTTAAACTCTTGAATAGCATAAAATTAACCATGATTTAATAGTTTTTTCAATCTAACCTTTGTGGACAGATGGAAATTTCTCTTCAAAGATTCCACAGTACTACATAGATGTCCCCAAGGATGTAGTCAATGCATTAAAATTTATAGCCCATTGACAGCAAATTCTAGAAGGATAAGAAAGTATCATCAATTTAAATTTTAGCATTTCCAAAAAAATTTCTGATGTCTTTGATTTCAAGCTTCTCCATCAGTTTGTGTCAATATATGTATCAGATGAGTCCTGTAAGGTTTTAAAACTCTTTCATCATTTCTATGTGGATGCCTCACACACATAAGCAGGAAGCATTAAAAAGTCAATTTCTGGCATAGAGAAAGTTTTCTTATAAGGTTAAGTATAGTCATAATTTCACTTTAAGGTTTTGTATGGGCACTTCTGCAACATGCAGAAACACAAAAACACAAATAAAATATCCTTTCAGGCAGAAATCCAGGACTCATCTCAGGCAAGACTGTTTTGCTCATGTGTGACCCCACAAAGTAATCCAGTCATACTACTGGTAGCATGACCAAAACCCAACAATCTTGAGTACATCAGGAAAGTTTTATGTATGCAGTTTCTGTCTGCAGTTATACTAAAGAACAGTATGGCACATAGTGCACTTCTATTCTAACCCACCTGTCCCTAATGACCAGCTATTTACAGCAAGTTTGAGTAGACAGTCTACTCATGCCCTGTGTCCACAAAAAAACCTGGATCTTACTTAATTCCACTGAGAGAAGTAGTGCAAACATGAAGTGCTGCAAAACAGTCAAAGAATTTCAGTTTTAAAATGAGCATATATGAAGACAGTTCTGGTGTAATTTGTTGAAATGAAAAGTAACCAAAAATTGTCATTAAAAATAAAATTTTAATTGTGTCCCTTTAAATATAAATCACGTTTGGAAATTTGCTGAAATATTGTATAAGTGAATTCACAGGTAGTTCATTGTCTAAAAAAATTTGTCCATTTTACAACATCTTTACATCTCTAATCCCCTCATTAGGAAAGACACAAAGAACTGGGGTAATTTTAAAGCCAACTTTTTGAACATTTTCTGTCAGCACCTTTGATATGAGCTCTATTTCAGTAGGATTTTCAACCCATTGGATAGATGACTAAATGATGTCTACCTCACAGCAGCTCTGCTGAGTGAAGGCTATTTAATGTTTAATTTGTTAAATTGTGCATAGAGTCTCAGGCTTTTATTTCTTTTTTTTTTTTTTTTTTTTTTTACTTTTAAAAAAAAATAACACTTTGGATAGGAATGGGACTTTAAGGTGTTACTGCAAGGTTATATTCTGCTCCAGAATTTTTCTAGCACCATCACTTGATTGTTATTAGAAAATCGAGAATAATCATGAATTTTGAAGGAAGAGGCAAGATAAAGGACTAGCAAATGCTGTTGGTTTGCGTGGTTTTTTTTTAATTTTGCTTTCATACTATGCCTCTCAATAAATTTGCTTTCCATCACCACATACTAAATTTTCTGTGCAACTCACAAAACCCCAAGCAATTGTTATATAATTAAATTGCTAGAAAGGAGGGGCTTAAGGACCCTTAAGATGTGACAAATACATTTTGGTTATGGATATTCGTTCAGTTAGTTTTAAATTTTATACCTACCACAGAAGAAACTGGTACATGTGAGTTACTGAGAGAACAAGGGTTTCAAATAATTCCTCATCATAAGAAAGGTGTAAGAAAGGTGTAAAAAAGCGAATTTTGTGTACAGAAATTGTTGAGTTTCTATCATTTAAGAAGTAGCTTTTTCAAAGGTAGAGAGGATGAAAAATCACTGTGAAAAGCAGAGGAATCTGCATGAAAAAGTTCTCAGAGAGGTTCTCCAGCCAAACACCTTAAGGTTTTATTAGAGATGTGAATGAGATGTAAGGTTTTATACCTCCATTAATAATAAAACGGGTGAGACAGAAGAGAAAGTTTTGACAAATTGAGTAGAAGCACTTTAGAAAATTGCCAATCAGTTCTAGAAATATGATTGTCAAGTATTTGTTTCAAACAGCTAGGATGAGATTTGAATACAGATGAAGTTCTTACTAGACATCATTACAGACATAGGTAGTACAAAGATTAATATCTTGTCAATACCTCATTTTGACTGAACACCATATTCCAACAAAAATGTAATGCAAATAATTTTTATTCAACTGAACCATGGAAAACAATGATGTCTTCAAATCCATGACTAGGATGTAGTGAGAACCTAATGCAACTGGAGAAAAGAAAAATTATCCTAAGTTAAGTGATGAAAATCAGATTCAGTTAAATTTATGATACAAGTAGAAATGAAAGCAAAGTTATTATTAAGAACTTCTATTTTAATAACAAAATTATTGAAAAGTAAGGGAACCTGTGAAAGCTGAGTGGTTTAAAACTATGTTTGAAAAAGAAGCCTAGAAGTACCTTAAATCACAAATTCAAATCTAATACATGCACCATAAGTAAAAGAAAAGTGACTGAGAGGAAAAGACCCAAGAACTAGGTAAATAACATGCTGAGAATCATGAAGTACTCAATTAAGCAATGAATAAACTCTTTTGTGTGATGTTTCACTTCAGCTGTTGAGATGTGGGTAAATGCTGCATTGCTAAGATTAGAAATCCATTAACCATTTCTGACCTTGATCACATCAGTGCAAGGAAGGATTTCCAATGTTAAGCTGGGAGTCTATGAGGACTGATTGAATAGCAAACTGTGTCTTGAAGGTTGGAACATGTAGGAGAAAAGTGAGACTTGCCAGCTTTCAAGCTGAGCTGGACCTTGCAAAGCAAATCAAAACAAACAGTAAAATATTTTTAACCACAAAAATAAAAAGAGTACAAAGGAAGAGGAAGTGTTGTGGTAATTCAGCAAGTACAGGGGCAAAGATTAAAGTTAGTTCTTATACAGCCAAAAAACCCCTTTGCCACAGCCTTCAGTAACTACAGTGATGTCATACATGGAGAAGAAGTCAAAGGGTTAGTGGGAATAAGAGTATTAAAATGGAAATTGCCATAACTGAGGAAGAAACAACATTGAAAAATGAGAAAAAAACATTAAGCAACTAGTCTCCAGCACCAAATTTTGGCTCATTTAATTATGACTACAGAAGCAAGACTCATGCATGTACCAAGTCAGGTCCATACGCTAAAGATCAGCACACTTAGCAGATGTTTGAGGTAGACATTTTAGTGCCTGAAATGTAAATGCCTGTGCTGAAAAACTTTAGGAACTGAAAAATATAAAGCACAAGATACTGATAAGTGGGAGACAATGGAAATCAGAGACAGTACATGATATGGTATCTTACCTGAAGGACTGAAAAAAAGACAAATACTGCATGTACAAAAAGAAATTGTCAAAACCCAAGTAAACTCTACTTATGCAGGATCCTTCAGTCAGAAGACTGAAGACTGTTCAGTTGGACTTTTTTTTTTTGTTGGATATGGAAAAAACAGAGAACAAATTAGTCTAGCAGATCTACAGTTGAAGATCTTAAGCAAAGGATAATATTCCTGTGAAACTCTGGTCATACTTAGAACAATCACAAAAAAAAAAGTGATGAGAAGAAACTTCTTCATTAAATGCAATGTCATAAACCAGCTGCATAGTGATGGTTTAGCAAAGATCAGGTATATTAATAGTGATTTTCTGAGGGTAATGCTCTTCTATTGGAAGAGAAAAAGACAAATGGTGACACTAAAACTTAATCCTGAACTCCAGTAATTACAGAACATCTGTAGAGATGGAACTATCAGTACACATGTATTCCTGCATCTCTATCTCAAATGTAAAATAAGTTCATTTTGCATAAACATTGTGTATTAAACTTCAGGAGTAAGTCAAGTCATGCTGCAACTGCAGTGAGACAACTGTGCATATATATTTCTATGTACAGTTATAAATTATTAGATTGTTGTTATTGGCTCATATAAATAAAGTTTCCATGAAAATTTGGCAAATTGATTTAATCTACCTTGTGCCTTTTTTCATGAAATACAAGATGAAGCTTAATCTTAATTAGCCCAAAATCCACTCTTACCTACTCAAGAAGCTTCACATGCAAGTTCAGAGGACAATCTCATTAGTGGCTTGTAGAATTTCAGGTATTACATTGGCAAGGGCCAAAGTCATCTATGTGTATTTACACTTCAGAAAGAAAAGAAACAACTGAAAATTACTTTCTTTTCATTTAAAATTTATATGCTTTCATCTTAAGATGATGGGAACAAATATAGAACTTTCCTTTTTCAAAGATGATCTTGACTGTCTTAGTGGAAACATTAAAAAATAAAAAACATCTGTTTGGCTGAGGGAAAGAAAAAGCTTTCCCCAGTGATAAATTTCAAATGAAGAGGAAATTGCCTCCAAAGCATTAAGATGGAAAAAGCCGACTTGATTGTATCTGAACGTATATAAAATAGTTTAAGTATCAAAGAAGAGGAAAAAGGAATGTCCCTAAGGATGAGGAGGCCACAGAATCAAACCAAGAGGAGAAAGAGCAAAAAAGTAATATAATTCTTACATAAAACCAAGTTTCTATGCTTTCTTTTAAAATATTTTATTATTCATAAATCTGTTCTAAAGAATATATTTGACTTGTTTGTATGATACAGCATAGCAAATGAAAAAATAATTAAATAAGGGTTGCATGTCTCACAGTGCCATCTTTAAGAATATAAAATTTCAACTTCCAGCAAGACATTCACTAAAAACACATCTCTAGACAAAATTCTTCATGTGAGCATCTACCGAGGCCAGCTGAACCTACCCTTTGAACACATTCATTTCTGCCTATATTGTGTGCTGTTTCTTGAACACATACATTGAACTTTTAGTGGACTAAAACTTGAACAGATTTAATCCATCTGAACAAAATAAACCACTGAATTATAGGGAAAAAAATTCTGACAAAATCTAAATGTGCTGACAAAAAAGGAAAAGGAAAGAAAAAAGAAATAAAAAAAAGAAAAAAGAAAAAAAGAAAGGAAGCAGAATCTAAAGACCATTTTACGAACAAATGGAACAAATGAAATAAGATAAACCAGTTATCTACTCACTCTCCTTCCTATCCCAACACAGGGCCTGGGTGGCCTGAAATCATAAATGATAATGAACTAATTTATTCATTTCTACATATATTAAATTCCAGATGAGTGACTGGAAAACTGAAGTTCTTCTCATATGCTGTTCTAATTACTCATTTTAGGAGTTCCTATGTAAACAAGATTAAAGCAGGCTGTTTCATTCCCATTGCTCTGTCCTGAAATTTTCTCCTGCATGTTTCACTGTAAGACTCCTGTGAACATCCAAATGAAATATCCCTGAGTGTGTAGCATCTATTCACATTTTTGTCCTATAAAATACCTCTCCCAAGTTCCAGCAAAGCCCTCACATTATACCAGAAAATTTGTACTAAAATCAACATCCCCTCTTCTCATCTTCCCCCCTCAAAAAAACCTCAGGTTCTTTTGCACTGGTTCAGCCCAAAGAGGATGATGAACCAGGTGCTGTGCTGTGTGGTCATGGCATTATATGTTCCATAGAGCTCTAGGCTTAAGCACCACTTTGGAGCCAAGAAGCATCCCCAGGGTGGATATATTTAGCAGTGTAGAAAAGCTTATGTCTTATGCAGCTGCAAAGGGAGATAATTGGAACATTAAACAAAAAAGATCTAAGCAGAATCAATAAGTGTCCATTTGGACAGCAGGCAATGGTAAAGTTCTTTATAATTCCTGACTTTGCTGCACATTTATTTCTTTCACAGATCGTTAGAGAAAAAGGAGGCTGGTCCATTTAACCCACATTTCATACTCTGCTTGCCTGAAGCTTTATGGTCTTTTTGGAAAGTTTTCTACTCATATTCCTCATCTCTTCATGCTATGCTCTCTCTGGCCCGTATCAGTGTTTATTCACTTTTTCTAAGTTAAGATTAATTAAAAGCAGAACTTAGAGAAGATCTGATCCACTCAGTTATGCTCAGGAAGATAAATAACAAATAAAAATAACTTTGGTACATTTTCAGTCCCTGGAAAAGGCCACCATTTATTACACAGTCTTTAAGTGTCTCTTAAAGAAAATTCTTTTTTACAGAATATGTTTTTATTAATAAATTAATACATTTAATGAATATTTAAATAGCAGAGATCTGATGATTCATTTTAAAAACTTGATCTAATATTAGCTGATATACAAAGATACTGAAAAATATAAACCAAAAAGCCACAATCAGCATATCAAGATGCATACAGGACCAACTCCACAGAGGCAGTGCAAATACAGTGATCCAAAACCAGTAAGAAACAACCTTTAAAGTCCCTTAAAACTTAAAGAGTATGACTGTCTGTGTTATAAGAGATTTCCAACTGTGCAAACAAAGCATTGTGTCTTGCTACTTTGAACTAGCCACATACTAAATTGCAACAGACCTCTGTCTACTTTTCAGTCAATGCAGGAGCCCTGCTCTTTCAAAGACATTTGAAAGTCTCTATCAATAAGGCTGCATATTTTATATTTCTTTTACTTACTTACAAATATGGACTCCACACCAGTGCCGTACATTTTTTCCATGCCTTACATTAAAATCGAGATGTTCAGAATGAATGGCAATGTAGTCAAGCTGGAGAAAATAAAAGAATTGTCTTCATTATGCAGCACCTTGTTTTTGTTTGGCAATTCAAAAATGGAATCTAAATGAGAGCTCAGCTCTTTTGGGGTTAGCTGATGTCATTAGGCCAGTTTCTGTGTATCTTGAGAGGAAGATAAACATTTAAAAATAAAAAATAAACTTAAAAAGAAAAGAGGTAACATAATGAATAAAGACTAAACCATTTTTAATGGTCATTACCCTAAAAGGACCTAATCATTTTCTCAGCAGTGTCATATCCAAGACGCACTGTCATTTTACTTCAAACGTAACAGCTTTGTTACTTCTGTACTGTATTTTCCTCTTTCAAACATGTAACACACGTACAGTAGAAAATGTTTAATATTTGCAGAAAAAATAAGTCACATGAGCAGTGGTATTATTTTAATTTTGTGTGAAAAGTGTTATCTTTACTGTTGCCATCAAAGCACATGAAGACATATATGGTTTATACCTTCATTGCAACATATATATACAAATGCATAGAAGAATATGGAAAGTACATGGCAAAAATATAGGTCTCTCTTCATTAAACTCAGTAATTATTATTATGCCTTGAATTACTTGCCACTTAACTCTTGCTGGTATATCCATGTTGCACAGCAAAATCAAGTTCTACTTAATTTGTGTATATATGCACTTAATATGTTCCTTTATAATTCAATATATATTCTAAATACGGATACAGTAGCTGGCAATCCTTATTCTTTTTTTTTTTTTCCTTTTTTTTTTTCTTTTTTTTTCTGTCCTTATATGTTTCATAAACATATATGACCTTCATTTAATATTACAGTACAAAGTCAAACTGTCACTGATATCAGTATTTTTTTTTCTTGATGAGAAAAAAGAGAAAAATTAGATTTCTTCATTTCTAAAAAATTTAGTATGAGATCAATCACTTCCTAAAACATTTTTGTCCATTCACTGAAGTATCCCACATCTTTCCCCTATGTAATGTTTACATCCTATCCCTCCTGGGATTGCTATTCATGAAAAAATTAGTGACTTATGCAAGCATCCAGACTACAAATAGGAAAAGAGTCTTTAAAATGTAGTCAAAAATAAGAAGGAAATTTTGATCTGACACAATGAAGATTAGAAAGAATAAACACAATTTTAAAAAACCCACCACCAACAAAAAAAACCACAAAACAAAAAAAGCAGCCACACTACCAAATCTAGAAATTAAAAAAACAAACAAACAATCCCTAGCAATCCAGACCCTCTGGTCTTCCTCAATACCCTCAATCAATGGTTGACAAAATCCTTCTCCCTGTCAATTGCTCATGTAAATTCAATCCTTGCCCAGTATTCAGCAAAGAAAGAATGCAGAGCTCATTCTCTAAAAACCCTTCTTGCCCCTGGGAAAACAAGTTTGTTAAAAAGATCAGGCATATTTTTGTATTAGAAGGCTTGTTACAAGACAGCCATGTTTGAGTCATATTGTCTGACTAAGTGGTGTTACAAAAAACATTTTCTGAAACATCTGATTTTGCCAGTAAACAGGCAGTCTTTTAGACATAAGGATGAAGGATGCAAGTTCTCATACAACTCTAAATGTCTCCTTTGGAAACAGCCTGTCATTTCCAAAATACATTAATATACACAATCAAAATAAATTTTGAAAGCCCTCTTTAGGAAGAATATTGCTTGCAATATACTCAGACCTCACACCAGTGTCTTTCCAGTTCGCTGAGTAAAAGATATGTTTGCTTACACATTTCTGCTTTGGCATCTACAATTAATTTCAAGGGAAGGTCAATGCTCCTTTGCTGTACCTTGAAAACTTGTAGGAGGGAACTCCTGCTGAGTAACTCCAGTGCTGAGCCCATTAGTTCCAGTCATCAGTCAAAGAATCTGTCAAATGAGTTATTGTAGCCTCATTTCTTATTTTCCAGTGTGTGCAGTTTTATGTATAACCCATCTCTGCTCCTAATGCTAAACAAGATGGTAATTTTTGTGGACATTTTTATTTTTTTGTAGTATTCATAGTATAAACTCAAGGTATAAATAGATTAGGATTTTAATTGTCTCAGCTAGCATTTTCCAAGGTGCTTATGAAATATTCTGATTTATCTCATTAGGGAGACTTCAGGATGAAAATTATTATACACATATGGATACACCGAGAGATGTGGTAGATTATATCACTGAATTTCTGAGCCAGTGATCTACAAGAATATAAAAACGATATTTTTTTGTTGTTGTTTAAGACATAGGATGGATATGACCAGGATGATGAAAAATTTCAGCAAACTGAGAATAATAGAAGATTTTAAATGAAGCTGGTTTAAAGCAATGTCCTTTTTCAATCTTTGATTGGCAGAGTAAGTCTTTGCCTATGGCAGACAGAATTTTTCTTCTTGCTGATAGCCTCTGGTTTGCCTTAAGTAAAACTATGTACATTAGCATCTGTTCGTGTCAGCAGGGAAGCTTTTTCTGTCATAATTGTATCAAGGTAGGATGCAATAGTGATAAATCATTACACAAATTGCATAGAGTGCTGAATGCACTGAGAGTTTCAGCTTTCACTTAGATATAACTTGTGGTACAGATACCTCACTTTTTCTAAAGCCTTGATGCATCAGTATCCACAAGAAGAAATATTTTTAAAGCCTCAGAAGGGTAAGTTAGTTTGTAATAAGTTCACAGGCATGGTAATAGATCTATGTATTGTGCTTTGTTCCAAGAAAATGAATTTAAAAAGATGACTTAGCATAGTTTCAGTAATTTTTAAATATTAGTAATCTGTGCCTTTTGACTTTGATTCAAGCATCTCTAGAAAAACACAATTTCAACAAATTGATCACAGTTACTAACTGTATTAATGACTATTACTGGTTTTATTATTCAGCATTTTCACAGTTTTTATAATGTTCTTCATTGGCTTTATTTTTTGGAAATAATTCCTCACATTCTTTCTGCAAACAACTTCTGAGCCCATAAATTATAAGAGCAGTTCCTAAGGTTCTTCAGGCTTTGAACAGCACTTGGGTTAGACAAGTTTCATTACTTGATTCTTCTATGTGTCTGCAGAAAGTTAACTCTTGAAATAAAGTTATATGCTAATATAATGTATTTGCTTACCTGTAAGTAAATAAATAAATAAATAAATATTTTTCCACATACCACACTTTACAGCATATATGAATTCTGATTTCTGTATGGGAAATTTCATTCCTACTCATTTTCATCATCTGATTTCTGATGGCAGCCAGAGGGCAATGATATGATACAAGGCATAGTCCCATAGGCTCCAACAAACAAAGACACTGGTTGGAAACAAATTTTGTAGGGAAGAATTATGGTACTTGTATATCTCTATTGGGCTAAGCCAAGTCTTTGGATTTGATCACATCTGAAATCAGTAGGTTGAATTAAAATACCACTTTCTAAAGCCACTGTAACTCAGACAGTTTTTTGCTTTTGATGTGCCTCAGCTTTCAGCCAAGCATATCTGAAAACTAATAAGCCCTAAGTATACTTGCTTTTTGACTGTAAGTATATTAGTATTAGTTTTTATACTCCAAAGTGTTCTTTGGCTACAGTCCTCAGAATCACCAAAAATTTCACAACTTGGAAACCATGCATCAATGGCTCAAGGATGACTTTAAAATAAAATTCCGGGGTTTGTTGCCATTGGGGATTTTATGCTTTTAAGAGTGTTTTTCATTTACTTTAATTGAATGAAGAAAAGATCTAGTATGAAATTGCACTATGTTGCCCTGAAACAGAAAATATTTTTCTTAAAAGGAATGAATTGCCTTTCTTAGAACAAAAATGCTTCTATGCTATTCTGTCTTCTCATGTTCTCTCTTCTCTTCTCAGTGGGTATATGTTCTGCTAAAGATGAAGTTGATGGAAATCTTTCCTGCTCAGTTCTCTCTCTATGATTTGAGCAGAGGGATATGTGCAGCAACCATTGCCATGGACATGATCAGGGAAGCCAGATGGAAATACCTGTACAAACAGGGCTACTCAGCCCCTTGGCCTGGTGGTCATGCCCCATTATGCTCCATTGTGTCTTCTGTTATGGACACCCTGTAGAGAAGAGTTTCTATTTATCTCCTGCTGTGTGTTCTTGTAAATCATTGTTTTGCCCCTCCAGCCCCCCTTATTTGTATGCGAAGGAAATCAGACCTGGGTCTTCTATAAATCAAAGTTACCCTCAGGTAGTTCATACTAGGAGAAACTGGGATATTGGCCCAGTTTTTGTGCCACAGCCAGTACTTGTCTATATGCTATATTGCTTTTATAAATGCATATAAAACTGATCCTAAGCATTAAAAACATTGATGACATTTTTATAAACTGGCACCTGAAAAGACCTGTATTGTTTTGTGTCACACATTTATTTGTTGTTTAACAACCTTCAACTTAAGGTCTGTTCTAAATGGTTATAAAAAAGACAGGACATTGTAAGCTCTTAGTCAGAAATGTAGTTTAGAATCTCTTGGTGATGTAGATATTCCCCCAGATGGGGACTTCTCTGAGGAACAGTGAACCTCAAAACTTAATCAATATTCATGGTAACTTCTGAAAATTAATTGACATAATGTTTGAGATCATATTGGGTGGTTTGACCTAGGAAGGTGATTTGACTTAGGAAGCATGGAAGCAATAGTGTGAAAGTGGTAGCCTGAGTTAGAAACAGGGTAGGTGAACAATCAAGGTGAGCAAAGACACAGATCTGACGAAAATAAATTCAGAAGTTTTCATCTTCCTCCAACATTTAGTTTTCTATAGCTCTGTAGTAGGAAGTTTAATATAACTTGGAAAATTCCCAAACATTAGGTTACCATGACATTCAAAAAGGAGGCAGGGAGCTGGTACAGGAACAGCAGTAAAAGTTCTGTCGCTTTAAAACAGTTGATAATAATAATAACTACAGAATAAGAGGTAGAGGAACAGGGAACTATGCTGTGAATATTGCAAAGTCATTATGCAAACTGAAAACTAAAAATTTAAAAGCCAAATTACTGTTGCTTACACATCAATCAAATAACAAATTTCTCTATTTTAAAATTAAAATACACAAAAATAAAGTGCCTGTCACCCAACACAGGGCAGCATTCACCCTTATGGGAACAGAGTGAAAGAATGAATGAATCAAGTTTGGCATTTACTCTTCGCAAAAAGGAAATGTCAGTGTATGCCAGACACCAGGGAGGAGTTAAACAGATGTAGCCTCCCTTCTAACACTACCTTCCTCCATATAAAATACTCCAAACCTGCAAGGGGTAATGAATAACATTTGGTTATTATCTTACTATCCACAGATAACCTGTGGATGCATAGCATGGAATGGGCTGATCAGTAGGTATCACATTTTATACTGTTCAATGGCTTCAGAGCTAATCAAGGCATACTTGACCTTTTGAAGGCTATACATACCTCCTCTAATATTTTGGTGACTTTAATGGTATGTGGAAGGTGAGAGCATCTGCTACATTAAGGTTATCCAATTAAAGACTTTTTTATTATAAGCAGAGTAATAAGTAAAGGGATAAGTGATAAACAAGAGATACGAAACTTTGTAGACTATGGATGAAGGTGACATGGCAAAGATGAAAAGTCTCCAGACGGTAACTGATGGGCCTTTAGGAAACTGCAGGCACAGCTTTTGAGAGGGCCTGTCTTCACTTTGTGATTGTTAAGGGGAAACAAAGGGAATGTAAGCATTTAGGATATTTGATGTGGATCTGTGTGACTGGGCAAAGTTTGTGAGGGGATGTTTAAGGATAAAACGGAGTAGGGAGGAACAAAGGAGCAATTGACAGACAAAAAGACAGCCATGTGCCAGTCAGTGAGCTGTTCACTGTCACTGAAGTATGTCCTGTCTTTTTAGTAAATCTTTTCTTAGCCATCTTTTCTCTATGCCATGTGTGTGAATGCTGCAAGGATTTCATGTGAGCTAGCGGGGGGGACTGGCATGAGGGGACTGGGTGCCACCTCCAGGAGATAAACCAGAGGTTTGAGTCCCCCTGGCCTGTGGTGCCAGCTCCTGGAGACAGTGGGGATCTTTAACCTCTAGCCACTGGGACAGGAGTTGTGTGTGTTACCCAAACCAGTTACAGTGGGGACTGGGATGAGTGAGGTTAGTGAGAAGCTCAATGACTTTGGCCAGAGCAGGACCAGTGCCTGGTTCCAGCTGCGAGTGTCTGTATCTTTCCCGAACAGGGGATATGTGTCTGTATCTTTCCCGAACAGGGGATATGTGGAGTGTGCATGTGCATTCACTGGGAATCTGAACTGGAACAGCCATTGAATGCCAGGGGCCATGCAGTGCTTGGAAGAGCCTTGAATGTGTTTGGGACCTGGCAGAGCGTGGTGTGCATGCTGCACTAGTGACTTTCTGCCTCTACCAGCCCAAGAGAAGGATGGGACATGGCTGTCTGGCCTTGTGTCTGGTGCGAGTCCTCTGTCTGAATGCTGCTGAAGGCAATGTCCTCTCTGTGGCAGTCTACATGAGCAATAATGCCTCCGTGTGTCTCTGAGATGCTGCTTGGCTTCTCTACTGGTTCAACCTGCAAATTTAAAAGGAGCAGCTGCATCCCTCAGCCTGGGCTGAGGACCCACTGTAGTGGGAGGAGCCATTCTTGCTCCTGATGCTCGACGAGCTGCTGGTCTCTTCCAGGACTCCAGCCACCACACAGCGCTTCCAGGGTAGAAGTGTAGTGGGAAGAGCCTTTCTTGCTCCAGAGGCTCAATGAGCTGCTGGCCTCTCCATGCCTCGCACCAGAGTGAGCTGAGCTCTTCTCTGTGGGTGTGTGTTCCACCTTTATTGGCCCCCTGGCCTTGCTCATGCCCAACAGGGGCCTGTCCTAATCAGGCACAGGTGGACTCACACCCACTCTTTGGCAACTCAAGGCACCTGGTTTGTCTTCTCTACATTTCCCCCTTTTTTTTTTTTTTTTTAACACTGATTACAGAATACAAACATTTTACAAACATTTAACACGATTTAACATGATTTTTACAAACATTTACACTTAAACATTTACACTTATACACAGGATTTTTCTTTGGGCCCCGCGGGACACTCAGCTAAGAGCATCGAGGGGGCACCAAGGGGCAGTACAGAACACACTTATACAGGATTTAGACATAGACATACAGGATTTTTCTTCAGGCCCGGCGGGACACTCAACTAAGAGCATCGAGGGGGCACTGAGGGGCAGTAGAGAACACACTTATACAGGATTTAGACATAGACATACAGGATTTCTACACACTAAATTTTTTTACACAAAAATACACTTACGACTTACGGGATTTAACCCTAGCTTAGGCAACCGTTCAATGTCAGCCCAGGCACTTTTTCACAAAGTCTCTGTTCTTTCTCCCTCCTGTATCTGCTCTTCTCTTGGCTTCCCTCTGCTCAGGGGCTTCCAAAGAGAGAATCCTTATCTTGGCTTCCCTTTGCTCAGGGGTTTCCAAAGAGATTTCTGGTTCCTCATGGGTTTCTGGTTCCTCCATGGGATTCCATACTTTAATTTATACTTTAATTAATTTTTTTTCTTCTGGTTCCTCCGTGGGATTCCATACCATGGGATTCCATCCTCCTGGCTTCCTTCTGCTCAGGGGCTTCCAAAGAGAGAATCCTTATCTTGGCTTCCCTCTGCTCAGGGGTTCCCAAACCAAAGAGCTTGCTGGTCATACCTTTCAGGGAGAGTGTTAGCCCAGGCATTTTTTTCAAATCAGGGAGAATGTTCCTGTTGCCAGCTCTTCACAAGTTGCCCGCATTCTCCACCAAATGTAGCGGGAGGAGCCATTCTTGCTCCTGATGCTCGACGAGCTGCTGGTCTCTTCCAGGACTCCAGCCACCACACAGCGCTTCCAGGGTAGAAGTGTAGTGGGAAGAGCCTTTCTTGCTCCAGAGGCTCAATGAGCTGCTGGCCTCTCCATGCCTCGCACCAGAGTGAGCTGAGCTCTTCTCTGTGGGTGTGTGTTCCACCCTTATTGGCCCCCTGGCCTTGCTCATGCCCAATAGGGGCCTGTCCTAATCAGGCACAGGTGGACTCACACCCACTCTTTGGCAACTCAAGGCACCTGGTTTGTCTTCTCTACAACCCACATCTCAAAAGTCCAGCAGTCAAAGGAGACAGTCCTGGGCCAGAGATGCTGGAGGCAGTGGATACTTAGAACATCCCTTACAGTGACAGTTTACTCCAATTCCTCCACCAACATTGATGACAGCTTTATTGAAGCAGTAAATGGAGCTCAAACATATGCATCATTTGCTAATTTTGGCACATTTTAACATGAGGAAGTACAAAATACTGCACCTGGGGAGGACTGCCCCCACGTGCTGGTGTAGGCTGAGGATCTGGAAACAGGCAGGCTGGAAAGCAGCTCTGCAGAAAATACCTTGGGGGTCTTGGTGGACATCAAGATGATGTAAGCACACGGTGTGCCTTTGTGACATGGAAAGCCAACAGCATCTTGGGTAATGTTAGGAGGAGTGCTGCAACCAGGCCAAGGGAGATGAGCCTTCCCTTTCCTCAACACTGGTAAGACCACATCTGGAGTACTGTGTTCAGTTCTGGGCTCCACCAACTAAAAGATGTGGACATACTGGAAATTGTCCAAAGAAGGGCCACAGAGATGATGAAGGGCCTTGAGCATCTGTCATAAGAAAGAGGTTAAGAGAGGTGAGGCTCTTCAAGTGATAATAGACTGTGAAGAGAAATCTCAGCAATACGTACAAACACATGATTGGGATGAGAAAAACAGGGAGAGACAGCCTCATCTCAATGACACCCAGTGAGCTGACAAGGCAGTAGGCACAATCTAAAATACAGATGATTCCTTATAAATGTAAGATAAAATATTTTACTTAGATGAGATTGAACACTGCCACAGGTTTCTCAGAGAGCTTGTGGAGTCATCATCCTTGGAGATATTTAAAGCCCAACTGGACTTGGACCTGCTCCAGCTGCCCCTGCTCTGAAAAGCAGCATTGAGCTAGACATTCTCCATAAGTGCCTTCCAACCTCAACACATTCATAGCTTTGTGATCTGGTGATTTCTTGTGCCATGCACAGTGGCTATTTGTAGCTTTTAAAAATATGATAAATACTGAATTGCAATGGAAGACAGTAGGTTAATTTAATTTTCAGAAGGATTGGCTGAACTTTTCATTTTCTCATCTGATAAAGTTTGAATGCAGATGGCCTCAACAATCTGGTAGACCCTGAGACACTAACCAGCAACCTTCATTTTGTTACATTTTGGGAATACCTTTTTTTACATGTATCATTCTGTGTAATATATTGTAAGCATTACTGAAAATGCATCAAACAAGTTTTCTTTTAAATGCCATTCTTTAACTTCTTCCATGGTGAAGGGGTGGAGGAGTATGTGGAGGAAGACTCAATTCTTGTTTATGCCTTTCAAATATCCAGAAAAGTAAACTGGAGTCTTAACAGCTTAGTGTTTTTTGGCTAACTCATTAGCTTCATGTAAGACACAATAGACATTTTGCCAAAAAAAAAAAAACAAACTTATGCGTTTTACAAATTGTCTCTTCCTTCTAAATGTAGAATTTAACAGTGCTACATTTTATAACTTCCACTGTATTCCTGTAGCTTGTCTTTAGCCTAGAAACAGAAGCTGCAATAATTTTGATGGCTTCTAGCATCTTCTATAAATTCAGAAGCGATGTTTCAGTGGATTGGGCTACAAAAGGTCCATATAGTTTTAAATAATCATGAGTGAATTCCATGCACACATGATCAACAGATCATTAAGAAAGTAGTTAATTTTGCATGAAAAACTCCTGTTCCAGCTATTTCCAAATGGCTGGCAAATCAAGTGGACTAAATAACTGGGATAAACCTTTCAGTTTAATTTTTAAAACTTATTTATATATACTTTAGATAATTTTTGTCATTCACAAAACAAGATGTATACTCCACATCAATATCATTTGAGACTTAGTAAAAACAACTGCTGACCAGAAATGAAAAGAAATTATGCAATAAACATTGCACAGAGAACAACTGTGCCAAAACCATTTTAATAGATTATGAAAGGAAGTAATTTAAATGTGCAGTTGATTTACAGGCGGAAAGATGCCTTCACATTGACAGAATTTCTGGCACTTCAACTTTTTCTGGCAGACCTTCAACTTTTCATTACACAGAGGAAGGAAGAACTATCTTTTTTCAGTTATGTGCAGTTGCTACATTTATATACTCTAGGCTAAAGCCCTGTTTGCACTACTCTAACACATATTCACATATTCATCAAAATTGCCTCAAATAGGCAGCTAAGTGTTTCTTCTGAAAGGGAAGATTTTCATAGGCCAGCTTAACTTTAAGTGTTTTGGCCCAAATCTATGTTTGGCAAACAGCTCCTTCTAATGTATTAAAGAATATAGCAGATATTTTGTAAAAACAAGCTGCATTACCGTGCACATCCATGGTCATAGGGTTGACTACCCCACAGTCTACTCAAGAAGTTATTAAAAGGTAAAAAAACCTCCCAGAAACCCTAACCAGGCAGTGTAAGTTTTAACAGCCTTCAGTCTGCTCTGAATATAGAGGAATCCTTAATTATCCCTATAAATGAGGCAGCAGAAAGCAACTTGGAACTTATTTGATTGTTTTTTTTTCTCAGTTGACCTTTGCAAATTGTTGTCAGATATTTTTTAAAAAGATTCACTGGCTGAAGCTCTCTACAGCAACTTTCTATATTTTCTCTTCAGATCAGTTTGGAAAAAACAAGCAAACAAACACAAAAAAACAACCAAAAAACAAAACAAAACAAAAAAACAATGGATTTTCATTTTTTATTCCAGCCTTTTTTTTCTCTATTTTTAACCTTTTTAGTCAGTTTCTTGGAGAAGTCTAAATAAAGTCTAAATTAAGAAAAGAGTTCATTATAAAAGTATCCACCTTTGTCGACCTAGTTCTTCAGTGGCCCCAGACTTGACCAGTTCAGGTTTTCTCACAGGGTTCCAAGCTGTAAGTCAACTTCCCAAAACGTTAGAGGTAGTCAGCCCTAAAAAGTACTTATTCAATAGCAGCTCTGCCTTTCTGTTGTATGACAATAATATATCACTATTTGGTATAATTTAGTTAAGAACAATGGGATGTGGCTTTGATAATGTACAAATTAGCACCTATTCATCTAATTTGGGTACCGGAAAACAATAAAGCTGCATTAGTATGATAGTGAGCCTACATTAATTTGTGCTGTTGAGAGATGTGATCATTAAAAACTGCATGAACACTGAAACATACCTTCAAGGAACCAAGTTTACATCCCCACGTGACATTGTGCACAACTGAGGATGTATACCAGTCCCTCATCAATCACCTCACCTATAAACTTCATTGTGCTTTGCAGACATGTCCAGGGAAAGTGTCAGGGGCAACATGTAGTTCATGAGAGAGTTGGCAGAAAAGCTCGTCAAGCCTCTCTCTATCATCTACCAGCAGTCCTGGCTCACTGGGGACATCCCTGATGACTGGAAGTTGGCCAATGTCACGCCAATCCACAAGAAGGGCCGGAAGGAAGACCCGGGAAACTACAGGCCTGTCAGCCTGACCTCAGTGCCTGGCAGGGTTATGGAACAGATCATCCTGGGGGCAATCACACAGCACCTGCAGGATGGACAGGGGATCAGACCCAGCCAGCACGGGTTTAGGAAGGGCAGGTCCTGTCTGACCAACCTGATCTCCTTTTATGATCAGGTGACCCGTCTGGTGGATGAGGGGAAGGCTGTGGATGTGGTCTATCTGGACTTCAGCAAGGCCTTCGACACCATCTTCCAAAGCATCCTCCTGAGAAAGCTGGCTGCCCACAGCTTGGACAAGCGTACTCTGCACTGGGTTAAGAATTGGCTGGAGGGCCGGGCCCAGAGAGTGGTACTGAATGGGGCTGCTTCCAGTTGGCGGCCGGTCACCAGCGGTGTCCCCAAGGGATCAATGCTGGGCCCAGTCCTGTTCAATATCTTCATTGATGACTTGGATGAGGGGATTGAGTCCATCATCAGCAAGTTTACTGATGACACCAAGCTGGGGAGAAGTGTTCATCAGCTGGAAGGCAGGAGGATTCTGCAGAAGGACTTGGACAGACTGGAGAGATGGGCTGACTCCAATGGGATGAGGTTCAACACGGCCAAGTGCCGGGTCCTGCACTTTGGCCACAACAACCCCATGCAGCGCTACAGGCTGGGGACAGAGTGGTTGGAGAGCAGCCAGGCAGAAAGGGACCTGGGAGTCTGGATTGACAGGAAGCTGAACATGAGCCAGCAGTGTGCCCAGGTGGCCAAGAAGGCCAATGGCATCCTGGCATGTATCAGAAACAGCGTCACCAGCAGGTCCAAGGAGGTGATTCTGCCCCTATACTCAGCCCTGGTAAGGCCACACCTTGAGTACTGTGTTCAGTTCTGGGCCCCTCAGTTCAAGAAGGATATTGAGGTCCTCGAACAGGTCCAAAGGAGGGCAACCAAGCTGGTGAAGGGACTTGAACACAGATCCTATGAGGAGAGGCTGAGGGAGCTGGGGCTGTTCAGGCTGAAGAAGAGGAGGCTCAGGGGAGACCTCATTGCTCTCTACAACTACCTGAAAGGAGGATGGAGCCAGGGGGGTTTGGTCTCTTTTCCCAGGCAACTCTCAGTAAGACAAGAGGGCATGGTCTTAAATTGTGCCAGGGGAAGTTCAGATTGGATATTAGAAAGAATTTTTTCACGGAAAGGGTGATCAAACATTGGAACGGGCTGCCTGGGGAGGTGGTGGACTCTTCGTCCCTGGAGACATTTAAAAAGCGACTCGATATGGCACTCAGTGCCATAGTCTAGTGACTGTGGCGGTAGCTGATCAAGGGTTGGACTCGATGATCTCTGAGGTCCCTTCCAACCCAGCCTATTCTATGATTCTATGATTCTATATTTTTGAAAAACTACTCAAATATTTGAAAGTAAAGCATAAACGTAACTTAAACTGAGGACAGAATATATTAAAATGTAAGACCTACATGTGTTTAGAGACAGATTATGCAGATAGAATTTATAAAATTTTTATTATTAAAAAATAATTAAATGAACAATATATAATTATCAAACAATATATAAATTTTGAAAATGAAAATGAGAAGAATTCCTGACTGTACAAAAAAATTTTTGCCTCTGGGAAAATGATTGATATATTTCCAGTTTAATTGAGAATTTATCTGGGTTTTTATTCACAAAAAATGATTGATTTAGAAAAAATAAGTTAGTTTTCTTAAACTTACCTTAAGCCCTGAATTTACCCAAAAAAATTAAAAATGTTGTCCAATAAAGTAAAAGTTCACAAGCTTTTGGTATATACACTTCTTACTCTCATTTTGAAAGCAGGATATGTGTAGTTTTATAATCAAGTTTATGATCAAGCATTTGCAAATGTGCTGGGACAGGCAAGACTTTGGAAGATAATGTTTGTCTTACAGGAACAGAAATTGAAGGGGGATGTGGGGTGTTTTTCCTAAAAAATTTTGCATTCTTGGTGTGGTTCTGGTGCCTCAAAGAACAAGTATGGGATGCAGCTAACAATTTGAACATGCATTCAAGAACAACAGAGAGGAATTTAGAGCCCTTTTAAAGTGGTACATGGACAAATCCTGAGAAATGATGACATGTTTATATGCATGTTCATAGTCTACCACAAACAAGCTTTTCTTGGTAAAGTATTAGACTATTTTTGTCTGCACACACACAAAAAAAAATTAGGCAAAACAGTACAAAATTTAGTACTTTCTGGACAAACATTGTTTTGCTTTGGTTTTGTTTTGTTTTGTTTCAACAACATTTATAAAGAAAGAAATCATTCAACTTGGGGCAATGTGAAGAATTTTTGTTTTATTAAATTAGAGAAAGGCTGAATACCACCTGTGTGATTCTGTAATTATACCTGAAACAGCAGGAAAATCTGCTACTACTCATTGAACCTTGCTTCTGAGGGAAGGTGAATAGATCATTCATTCTGTGTTCAGGAGAGTCATTTCAAATCTGTGTACCATATGTAAAATTAGTTTTGACCTTGTCAGCCTCAAGCATGTCCTTCAGATATGGATCATTAAATTCAATCCTTAATGCTCCAGGGGGAAAAAAAAAAAAAAAAAAAAAAAAAAAAAAAAGAAAAAGAAAAAGAAAAAAAAAAAAAAAAAAAAAGAAAAAAAAAAAAAAAAAAAAAAGGGTTTCCTTACATTGCATTCTACAATCTCTAACTAAAACTATATATTGACTTTGATTTTCCAAATGGAACCATAATTTATGTCCTTGACACATGAAAGTTGTACCTACTGTCTACCTGAAGAAGATAGCTTTCTTAAAATAATTGCTAATCAATTATTAGCTTAGTCCATGTCTAACTATCTTCGAGGCAGGTCATTCAACAAAACAAGCTTAAAAGAGACTGGTACAGTGTTATAAGTCAGTTCTTGTTGCATTCCCTCGTCTGCATTTAGACTTATTTCATCTCATGTTGATGTGTAAAGAAGCTCAAGTCAATGCCATCCCAACCCTTCAATGTCATCCTCTTCTTTAACATACTAGTACCTTTTACTTATACAGAGATGAGAGGCCCTCTCCACACTGCTGAATAAAAACAACCAAGAGCAAATCTGAGCACTAGACACCTCGTGGTTCACAGTTCTTCTAGGTAGCTCACTAACTTTCTTTGGGATCATTCCAAGTAGCAATCTCCAAGACTATAAAAGAGCTTTCCAGCCTGCAGCAATATGGATACAGATCAATCCATGATGTTTGGGCTTTATAAAAAGGATTGATCTCTGCTTATGTCTAGAGGAATGTAGGGAAAGCATCCTCCCTCAGCTTTTGTAATGAAAAGTTAGCTTCTGATTGAAGGTAGGTGTCTGGGCGCTGATCACTGCTGAGAAACAGGTACTTCCAAGAGAGTATTCTCCCAAAAGAGAAGCTCTTACCCTTCTGAGATAGACACCTCTAATTCTCAGCATAAACAGCTGTCTGAAGGGTCCAGTCTCTCCTTACTAACTGTAAAAAGAAGTTAGATTTGAGTAAGATATCCTATTTTCAGGCAGCTAAATTTATGTGGATCTCACTAAAAAAGACTTCAGGAGATACACTGACCCAAGAAGACGTAAACATCAAACACTTTAGTGTAACTTAAAAGGTAAAGTATTGTCCAAACAACTGGCAAAAAAGCTTCTCTCGTGGCCTTATTGTCAAGTGAGAGAAAAACATCCAGAAGAAAAGAGAACAAAATCTTTGTAGAAAAGAAGTAAATTTGTCTGCTTCTACTGTCTGCTGAACAGCCCTAATAGAGTTTCTCCAGCTGGACATTCACCAGACCAATGTGTTTGGGTTTCACCACTCTGAGCCAAGACATTTTTACATTTTTTCTGAGAATGTACTGCAACTCTGGCAGTTGACTTCTTTGGCATATCTTCCTCTACAAATACACTTTACAGTCCAATATGGGCATCTAAATCCAGATGCTTCTGTAGCTCAAGGCCACACATTCCAGAATTCTACTATTTATCATCCTACCTCATTCACACACACATGCAAAGAGGATGGGAAAAGCTTTTAAAAATCCATCCCTTAAACAGAACATTTTCAGCAGCAACTACTTAACTCCCCTAGAGTATTGCACTCTCATGGCACCCAAGTTCAGTGAAGCCACTGTAATGCCTGAGGATTGTTTATGGAAAGCACCTGATGACAGAGAACCATTGCATTACAAAGTCACAGCTTCTTCTGCATCCTGAGAATGGTAGAAAATTGTGATATCAGTAATATTTTGTGATTCTTAGTAGAAAATTGCACGTTCAGGTCGCTCACCTAACTTCTGATCACCAGCACAAAGTCTGAACTTCAATGGACTTGAATAGAGAGTAGACATGGTCAGCCTCTTCTTTGGAGGAGTGAGAAGATTCATGTTGGGTTCCTCATGTTGATTTGTCTGTGTTAATCTAACTGGATGTTAATCTTCAGTGCTGAACTTTTTCCTTCTTTTTGCAATGCTTATCTGAGAGCTCACTTTTTCACTAGCAAGGAAACAAATTCTATGCAATTTTGCCTAAAAATTCTGCTCTAAAACATAAATAATATCTAGCAATTCTGGTGAAGAAATTCTTCCAAAGCTGAGATTATTAAATAGTCTTGGTGGATAACTATAACCACAGACAACTGAAAAAACAGTTAGGTAACATCTGAAAAATGAGACAGTCAATTTTAACAAGTACTACATGCAATTTAAAATTTGAAAAATACAGTATTTGGCTCCATGTCATGGGGGATGGAAGAATCATTTTATCATAAGTTTCTGCCCTCCCAATGAGAGCACGTTGATTTATTCTATCATAAATCAAGACTCCTGCTGGGCTTTGAATGAAGGATTTGTAAGGTTTTGGCCTTTAAAAGTGGTTGGGACTGTAAAGGGGAGAACATGAAAGTTTGCAGTAGGGCAGGTAGAGGATCATGCTGGCCAATAAACACAGAGTAAAACTAACAAATAGCACAAGAGGACACAACCATGTAAAATTTCATTCATTTACGCCAGCATTTCATCTTACCCTTCAACATCAAACTGGAGGGAAAGGCCTGTACACTTCAGACAAGTAATATCACAGGCAATAGCATCCTAAAGTCTCTAATATTTATTTATCCAGTCCTCTCCAACACATGGATGTGCATCAGGGTTCACCTTGAAATTATAAACCTTTCAATCCATAAACTGCTATTCATGGGAATGTAGTATCCTTGAGGGGGGACTAAACACCATTTAACCATGAGAGGATATATTGCAAGGTTAGAGTAAGAGAATATGAAAAAGGGGAACCCTGCCTTTAAAATTAATATTTCTTTGACCATATTTCAAAAGGAAAGAATTAACCTTTTCAGAAGCCTATTGGTCAACCTTTATTCTCATCTGTGACTCCATAGCCCTGAATTATTATCATCCACATCATAATTATATCTCATTGCTTGGTCTTTAGGTTCTACCAGCCCTAATACAAAACATAAGACTAAAATTCTCTATTACATAAAGAGAGCATCAGACACAGATTAGACAGTTTTTATCACAGGGAATTTGCAATTTCACTAAGAATGAATAAAAGCAATTTCTCTTTGTGTCTTCCAGGTTTGCAATTGCTTCAATGGGGGCAATGTTTTCTTGCAGCCCAGAAAGCCAGACATGTCTTGAGCAGTATCAAAAGAAGTATGGCCAGCAGGTCAAGGGAGGAGATTCTCACCCTCTACTCCACTCTTGTTAGACCCCAGCTGGAGTACTGTGTCCAGTCCTGGAGTCCCATCATAAGGAGGACATGGAGCTCGTTGGGTGAATCTAGATGAGAGTCATGAAGATGATCAGATGGCTGGAGCAACTCTGCTATGAAGACAGGTTGAGAGAGATGGGGTTGTTCATCCCTGAGAAGAAAAAGCTCTGGGGACACCTTAGAGTGGCCTTTCAGTATATAAAGGGGGCTTACAAGAAAGAAGGGAACAGAAATTTTAGTAGCACCTGGAGCAGTAAGAAAAGGGGTAACAGTTTTAAAATGAAAGAGGACAGATTTGGACTAGAAAAAAGGGAGAAGTTCTTTAGTGTGAGGTTGGTAAGACACTGGAAAAGGATGTCCAGGGAAGTTGTGGATTCCTCATCCCTAGAAGATTGGATGGGACTTTGAGTAACCTGGTCTAGTGGGATGTGTCCCTGGGCATGCAGGGGTGTTGGAACAAGGTGATCTGTCAGATCCCTTCCAACCCAAACTATTCTATGATTCTGTGATTCTATGAGCACTCTTAATTCCCCTATCCACTTTGACTTTCAAAACATTCATCAGGAAAACACATTTTTTCCATGTCTTAAGTGCAGCAAGATGTTTATTTTTCCTCTCAACACTAATACTTACAATCCTTAGTGAATTACAATAGAAAGTATGTAGAGGTTTTTGGTTGGTTGGTTTTTTGTTTGCTTAGTTTTGTTTTGTTTTCCCAGCAAAGCCTTTTTCAATTAATATGGAAAAGTACAGAATTTAGAGCTGGGTGGCAATTTTTAAATTAAATTGTTGACTTGCCCAAACAACAGCAAAAAACCTACATATGTTCTTAGGATTTCAGGATGGAATGTACAATTTGTGCAATGAGATTTAGAAGCCATGTTGGAGAAACCAGTAAAAACAATTATGAAAAACTTTCTAAAATAAAGGGGAATTTAAATAATAACAGATGCAGAGATGGGTGAAGATCCAGGAAAGAAAGATCAGGAAATGAAAAGCTTATTACAGGAAAGAGATTAAAGTAAGGTTCACTTACTCTAGCAAAACAAAAACTGCAGGGGGAGGTGGAGTATGACTGCTTTTTATATATAAGTAACAGGTAAAAGAGATGGACAAGAAACAAAAGAGAACTGTGGTATAATGAGGAAGTAAACACGGTCACAGATAGGATTCTTTTGTAACTAGAGTGAGATCTCTAACCATCTCTAAGGAGAAGAACTTCTAAACTCTAACTTGAAAAGAGGTCCAAGATCAGCTTTGTCTCAGTTTGGTTCTGGAACAATTTTGAAAGAAAGATCGATTCCATGTAATTAAAAAGAGTCATTAAATATTTCTAACTTTCAAGATGGCCTTTGTGTTAGAACTTGAAATTGATGATGATGTCCAGAGGTCCCTTAAAACAAATTATTTCAGCCTTTGTTTAGGATGGGTTACCCACTGAAATCAGCCTCTATGATCCAGAATGCTGCTTCCTGACAATGATCTTCTGAAAAAATATGTCAATTTCCACTTAATTTTCATTGCAACAAACTTCCCAGCTCCAAATGGAGCTGACAATAACCAAACAGAGAAGAACTTACAAAACATTTTCTTAAGCTTTGTGAGAATGCTGACTCTAGCTGCTAATTTGTCATTCTCGTACATATTAGCTGAGTGACTATATCACTATTGTGTCAATATTCAGTTATCAGCAAGTTCTGAGGTCTACACCAAGCAATAATCATGCTGTGTTGTGTCTTTGAAGCTAATCTTCTAATTATCCAGAGTCAAAGACCTAGGGGATCATCCCTTGAATCTGTTTCCACTGACATTTTGGTCATGACCCAGCCAAAATTTAAACCTACTGTAGCTGTTCAGCATTAAATAAATAAAATATTTCCAAGAACAGGAATTGAAATCCCTCTTTAAAATCAAAGGTTTGCAAAGGACTGAAACATGCTAAGAGTCCCAGTCAGCCCCTGTTCCATGAGGAGATATCATTCACTATCATATCATTACAACCATGCTTTGGCAAATGAAAATTATCTTCATTCAGACAGGGAAAAGGACATGTGAATCCAACTTTAAAAGCCCATCTGTAGTCAAAGTTGAATGAACTGCTTTCAGGCTCAGCTACAGTCAATGTAATTTTTCAACTTGTACAGTTTGATATTCTCATATTCAATTATATTTTAATTTTCTTACAGATACGTCCTCCTACGAATATTTTAAAACAATTATATCAACTAGTAGGTCCCAATAAATTTTTTTCCTGTATTTTTTTTCTCAAAATTTCACTCAGTTTCAGGATTCTGTTTGTGATGAATGGCAAGGGTAATTCTGAAGGGTCTGTAGATAAATATGTCCTATAAATCTATTTTTTAAGTTAGGTTCTGCATTTTCCATTCTGGTGGGAAAATTCAGAGTAAGATTCAGAACCAAAGTAAAATAAGCCCCATTAAAGTTCCATATGAATCCATAGAATCATAGGATTTTCAGGGTTGGAAGAGACCTTTAAGATCACCTACTTCCAAACCCCCTGCTATGGGCAGGGACACCTCCCACTAGATCAGATTGTTCAGACCCCAGTCCAGCCTGGCCTTAAAACATTCCAGGGATGGGGTTTCATTTTACTGCGAGACATTCAAGCACTATGGAAGTTAAACTGATAAACTCTGTGATTCAGTCAAGGAGCTGTATCAGACAACAGGGAATGCAAAATCCATAAAGTTATTATAAATCATACCCACTTTCCAAAGTATAGAAAAATAACAGTTGCAAGTTTTACTCTAGGGAGTATGGCACCAAAAATTCCTTCCTGAATGTAACCATCTGAACACATTTCTTAAAAGAGCTACTAGGGCCTCACTCTTAATAAAAGATGCTGTGTGATAATGATCATTATAAAACTAAAATGGTTGAGCCTTTTGCTCAAAAAGTGAACATCAGTTTCTTCCTCTGGTTGAAAAATATCAGTTCATGATTCCTCCCTTCTGAGTCACTGCCCAGACCAGGAAATATCACAAGAAATGTTTATGCAGCAGAAAAGAAAGGAGAAAAGGATGAGCTTTTGTGGAAGTGAGAAGAGCCCTTTACTCACTTTGCTGCTGTCAGCCAGTGTACGGAAAAAACAGCAGAATTCCTGAAACCAGAAAAGGATTAGACAAGAAATAGCATGACTATTGTCCTATAATGCAGTACCTAGAGCTCTAAAACATGCCACGAATCCTAGGTTTCAAGTGCCTGCTCCTCAAATTCATTTTTGCTTATTAACAGATATATTAAAAATGTGGAGGAATCGTTAACCTATCTTTTACTGGATGATTGAGCAAACCACAAATTTCTTCTAATAAACACTAGGCATTAGGTCAAAGGACAAAAAAACGGTAAAAACTGGAAACAGCCTGGTACAGGTATGCCTTAATCATACATCAGACATTATTCCAAAGGTATGACTCAGTTAGGCACGCTTAGGTTCCTAGTGCCATTCTCTCATACCTTAGACTTTGAAGTTGGTGGACACAGTACAGGACCAATGGGAGACCCAGGCCCACTGGAACCCAGTCAGAATTTAATAGAATTTTTCAAATGGAACTAGTAATGCATGAGAAAGCAACTTAATCAGCCCTTTAGTCTCTAATTTTGGGGAATTCCTTTGTCAAGAAAATGACAGACACCCTGTTGGCAGTCCCCAGGCTTGTGAGGGGATATATGCACCACCTCTTCCTCTGAGAGAGCTCATAAAGAGAGTGGGGACAGAATTAGATGAGAAAAGTGGAACTGTGGTGATCTGGTGGGCCTGGAGGACTTAGAAGGGGAGAAGAGTGGGAGAAAGGAAGCAGACATCACTATTGCCCAGAATAACAAATTATACACAGGGGGATTTTTTTCTTGAGGGAGTCCAAAATCATCACGTGAATTTATAAGGACTGACAGAATCAGATCTGAGGCTGATAGCAACAGTGCAGCTGCTCCTGCTCCTGCATCTGACAGGACAGCACTGGAAGGTATCAATGAAACAGCTGCAGTTTGTTGAGTCAATTGTTCTTTTTCCTTGTCTTCTTAATCTCATATTTGGGGTTATTATCAGGATGATTTTGTGTCCAACTAGTGATGTATGGCATTTATTCACTATATGTCACTATAGACACTACTGTCTTTTCTAGAGGCAGGAGGAATGTTGCTTGAGGCTCTAGAAACAGCTTTAGGAAGAATTTATTTAGATCATGAACAGAACCAATCACTCTTGGGATAATAGAAAAAAAAAAAAAAAAAGGAAAGAAAAAAATACTAAGAAAAAAAAAAACCAAACCAAAAAAACAAGCTTTGGGCATATTCCCTTTATTTTTTTTTTAATTATTTTGTTACTTTCCTTGAATAATATGTGCTACTGCCAAGACTTTTCTCCCTGGTTAGATGGAGAAAAAGTCCTTCTCTCACCAATGAAGAACAGAGCAAAAAAAATGTAAATTTCAGGGATACTTGACAATTCATATCCCAGCATTACAGACAGGAGCAGACCTTAGGGAAGATAGCCCTGTCACAATAGTGACATTCCATTTTTCACTATCTTTAAAAGTAAAAACATAAGAGGTACAACCATTACAAACAAGTCAGGGTTACAGGACTTAGAACACAACCTTTTGCTGTCTATTTTAGATTAAAATTATGTACCATATTCAAATTCCTTGTCTTTTAAAGATCTGAACAATTCTGTCTAAACCTTGGCTTAAATTCCCCTTTTTGACTCTTCCAGGCTGTAATATTCCCTTCCCTCCCAAGCTGGAAGAACTTTTTAGTTGAGTGACTGTTTTCTTTTCCTCCTTTTATCTCTACATAGTCTTGCTTTCAATCTGTCTACCCTACTTACAATTCTATCTGTCTTTTTATACATCAAACAGCTTCCATTCCACACTCAGTTGCCTCCATTGTGCACACATTCAGTGCATGAAATATTTTTGCAGCAGAAGCCCACTGGGCACAACGGGCTGATCATAATCTGTCAGCAGTGCATCCATTTTGCAGAAAATGCATCCCATGGCAGCAGAGCCTCTCTCTCAGTCTGGCTCCATGCAGAACAGTACATGAACAAGGATGCATTGCTTCCAAGGTTAGCTCAGTACATGTTTGCCTGGTTTTGGACACTGAGCTCAAAAGCTTTGCCAGACTTGAGCTGGCTCCCCACAGAGTCATTCTTGCTTGTCTGTAGCACACTCATTCTCACAAACTGCCCTACCTGTGTCATCCAAGGTCTTTCATCCCCCCACCCCACTACCCTGGATAATGAGTATGACAGTGTGGAGTTTTGATCTTCTACCCATATCTTATCTATAAAGGAAGGCATGCATAATATATGTGGTGCATGCTTTCCTAAATTTGCATTGAGATGGAAACAGACCAAATAATCTTGTAGATATTTTCCACTGCAACAGACTGAAGTCTATAACTGAAAAATGGGGGAAAGTGTTAGGTACTTTGAGAGAATTTACATTTTCCTCATGCAAAATCAAAAGCCCATTGAAAAAAAAATCAAAGTTTTCTGGCAAATTTCTTATTTTCCTATCAAGACACAAAGTCAGCATTCTAATTTCAAGGAGTGAATCACTCACAAAATATGTTGCTATGTGCATATCTCTCAGGTATAGTTTAGCTGAGGAGTTTTCTTATGGAAATATATTAGTCTTTGAAACATGCTGGCATGAAATATAACTGAGTTTTAGTTCTGAGATTAGGATCTGTTAATTCTTGAAGATCCAAAAAAATCATCATGACAGATTTACAACATAGAAACTCTGAAGGAAATTTATCGAACATACTTAAACAGACTTTGAATTACCTGCTGGCTAATTAGAAATGGCTCCAAAGCTGGCCACTGTAAAAGGCTTCACAGTAAATTGTTTTCAAACCCTAAGGCAGGTTGTAGTCATTATGTTTCCCTTACACTCTACACAAGATAGTCTTTGTTTAGTAGCCTGCATGTTACATGTATCCTTTCACGTTACCCTAATGTTCCTATTTCTTTATTTATTTTAATGTTTAATGCGATGATGTTCCATTATTGGGCCATGTGGACATGCAGAACGGCTTCTAGTCTATGTTCCAGCTTCTTTGGGAGGGAAGAAAAGAAATACAAATCTAAAAATCCATTAAAGAGAAATCTGTATAAGCAAGGAAACATATATTCAGAAGATTAAAAATATAGCTGTATATATGACTCTGTTCTCATTCCTGAAATTATTTAGCAAATCTGCTTCTATTTAAATTTTAGTAACTCTTTAAGCATTTGCGAGGCTAAGATAAGTGCAAAAGGCGTGTGCAAAGAGCCCAACAAGTTCTTTTGCTAAATAATCACTTTATGACATGCTAAGATGGTGACCCACTGTGCACTGAAGCCCTCCTATTTGCAGCTGTCTATCAGTAGATTGCAGACATGAACAAAATTAAAATCTGAACACAGAGTCACGTTTTGATTTGGGTTTTTTTTTTTTTTTCAGTTAGGACTATATGCATAGACCAAGTCAAAATACAGTCTTTACTCTTTTCATTAATTTCTTTATCCCAAGACATTTCTTCCTAATCTTTCTTGCTCTCTGCCCTAAACTTCGTAAGTCTTCACTTGCACTGATGTGTACTCACACCAGAATCACTGCTGGAAAGAGTCACAACTGTCCAGATCCAACACAAGGGCATCCTGAACTGCTTCGTTCCATGTTGTACCACAGAATTTCACTCAAACTGAGGTCCAGCATTGTTCAGTCTGAAAATCAGATGCAATGCACATTTTAATAACTATTAGAAACAGCTATTTTTAAACTTGTTCCCATAATATGCAAAGCTTTTTAGGAATACAGATGTTTTAATGAAGCCTGTAAAACCATAACATTGTGATCAGCACTAATAGTTCATATCGAACACAAGTCTTGCCAGATAAATAAGAAAAGTAATCTTTAGAATACTACCTTAAAATTCAATTTAACAGCTCTTAAAATCAAAGTATTTCTGCCTCTAACCACTGATATCTCCTTGATATATTATTTTTTTGTACAAGTTTTCCAGTTAATTACAAGAACATTTAAAGCAAATTGCGCATCTCTAAAAAAAGCCCAAATCATCACTAAGAGAAATTTAAAGCACATCTAATCATCAGGGAATAGAGAGGAAATACATGTGTCTTGCAACCACGCTATGAAAAATGTTTGCAAATCTGTGACATCATAAAGTACTAATTATTTCCACACTTAGGAAAATATTAGAATTTATTAGGGTCTTTTCAAGATATGGAAAATATTCCACAAGTGAGGCAACTGTAATTCAGGAGAGGTGAAGTCCAAAATGAATTATTAAGGTAATTTCTTGAAGAATGAATATAAATATTTTCCACATTTCACTACACCAACCACAGTATATGTATGGATATACATCTTAAATGCTGGCATTCATGGGTTCTGTGCATATGTAATAGCTATCCTATCTATTTTAGGAATTTTGAAGGCACATGGTGCTTTGGCATCTCATTACCTTTCATATTTATATAAGTTTAAGGAGTAAAAGAAAGGTAGTGTATTTCTTTCATGTTCCCTAGCACAGCATTTAAACCAAAAACTATATGCAGAAAGTTTAGTAACTGCCATGATAAATCAGTGTTGATATATTCTGAATGTTTACATTACTAAAGAAAATGCCAAAGGAGAAGTGGGTGGGCCTGGAGCATTCCACAGTGTTCTTATATTTGCATTAAGAATTAAGCTAATTAATGCTTTAGGAAGCTTCATCTTGACCTTAGTATTTCATGGAACTAGAAAAAACCACAATACCAGAATAATTTTTTTAGGCCTTGTTCCTCTAAATAAAAGAATTAGCAATAGTGCCAGAGTGTCTTTACTGCAACTACAATTTCCTTTTTCGTCCTTAATTGGGCTGGCTGGCCTGGTTAGAAACCCCAGCACATGCCATTACTTCTTGCCATTTCTCCCCTGCCCTGCCCTTCCTCAGTAGGCAGCCAAGCTCAGTTTTGTCATCAGATGAGATTGCACGTTCAAATGAAGTGGCAAAATGGAGAGACTGCAACAGCAGAAACACAGAGAGGAGGACAACAATAGTATTTTTAGACACATAGTTTGATCCAAAAGAGGACATGTGAAGAAATCTTAGAGCCTTCACTGCTCTATCTGCTGTCAGTGGCTAAGATTGTTTCCACTTAGATTTCTACAGAACAGAGCATAGTGTTCATGAACAGGTCAGTACAAAACAGTTTTATTAAGTAGCAAATATTGTTCAAGTAGTACAAAACTGCCTCTTAGAAAAATTTCCTTGATGAACCCAAAGACTTGAAAAAAGCATACTTAAACACAGATAGACTTTTACCTGGCAGAACACTTGTAACGTGTATTTGTGTTTTTGTTCACCTCTCTGCTGAGCTCAAGTCAAATCTCTAAATTCATTGATCATGTCTGCGAAGATAACTACGCCCATGACTATCAGTTCACACCCAACCCAACTGGTAGAGAACAACCTGTCTCCATGCAACTCATCTCTCACCCTCCCACACAAGGAATCCACATCAAAGGTGCCTGCAGGGAATGGCCTCTCTCTGTGCTAACTCCCAGGATAACTCACAATCAGAAACTTTTTTGGGGGATGTCTTCATTTAACTTGAGCCAAAATTGTGCCTGATAAAAGTACCTGCAATTGAAAAGTGCAAGATTTTGACTTCCTTTTCATCACTGGCAAGGTGGGAAGGTGTACTCCTGAAAGGCACAACGAAGAGAAAAAAAGTCCAGACTGTGCCCAAACTGGAAGTCAAGCACATGTGCCAGCAAGCTCCCCAGTCATGGCACTGCAGTGAGGACTCTGACCCTGCTGGAGTGCCTGATGTCCCTTTCCTCTGCACACACAGATATTTTCCTCCCCCAGCAAGACAGACATTGCAGGAGGGGCATGAGAGATGCACAGCAAATAGAAGATTAGAATTAGGAAACTCAAAAGCAAAACAAAAAAGAAGGAAAGAGAGCAAAATTTGGCACAGTGTGAAAACCTAGAATAGATTTTTTTACTTTTTTTCTCCTCTAAAAATCTGAAACTGTCAGCCTTGTACAAACTGTGAAGCTGCAGTAATAGCAGCTTTGTGGATTTTCCAGACAATCGGGCAGCAGAAAGTCACCTGATCCATCTGCCAGACCTGGTGAGAACCAGCCAACATAATAGGCTGCAAAACACCTGAAACTGCTGGCATTGCAAACACTTCCTGCCTAATTCTGTTGGACAACAGACACAAAGCCAGCCCTGTAATTACATCCCACCCTGATCTACATTTGCAGTCGTGTAATTAATACTTCCTCTGTAAAGCAATGGAATAATTTAGAGAGCAGATTTTCAACCTTAGTCTGGGAAAACTGAGAGAGTGTGAGCTCTGCTTGGGCATTTTAGCTACAGGGAAATGCTTTTCTGGTTCCATTTGCTCACAGAAACTGTAATTAGATGCTCAGAGCTCTCTTTGTGCTAGGGGAGAAGAAAATGATACTTCCTTCCTGTTTAAAAGCCACAAGCGAGAGCGGGTGAGGGGAGCTTTTACTTATTCAGGAGACTTTATGAGGGTGATAAATGTAGATGGCCCTGAAGACTCAGCCAGCTGAGAAAGTGTTGTGTTGTTCCACACAGGGAAACATTTAGCTTATTATTGTAAAGTTAAAAATGCTTCTTCTCATAAATCATTGTGGTTTTACAGTAGGCATAACAAAATCCAATATAGATACCATGCAGAAAACAAACACTTTTCTGGTTTTTATCATTCTTCCCCTCCCCCCACCCCCATATACTTGCACAGAATTTATTTTTTTATCCACTCCAGATTTCCCTCCTTCAGTATATTATATACAGAAGGAGGGAAAATGGTGGTGAGGTTTCTATGATGCTACAAAAAGAAAAACTAAACAGAGAGATGTCTGAAAGTAAGTAGTTCTGGAATTGAAGAGCAAGATAAAGATCCTTAGGGTCATAATTCTGGGCTTAGGTATTTAAAATCAACTTCACCCCCATTTTAGATGGAGAGTATCTGGCCCAAGTACCTGCCCTGGAAAATACTACAGATAGTCTCATTGCTGTGGTTAGACTGTAGTGAAGTAGCAGTTGTTTTTACATGAATTACCTGCTCAAGCAGTCATGAAGCAATAAGCAAATTGTTGTGGTTTAACCCTACTAATAGCTACAGAGAGTGAGATATGGGGGAAAGTTGGGAGTGTAATTGCAACTCATAGTTCATTAATAAATAAAACACAATAAATCCGACATTAAATATATAGAGTGGTCCCTAGGACAACTCCCTCTGTGTCTTTAATGTGTTTTGGTGACAATATCACCCATGCAATATCAAGAAAATACGACTGACAGCTGCCTTTTTGAAGGGCCCCTAGTGTTCTGTAGGGCACAGGGGATGTACAGCTTGCCTGACTTCAGGCTTTTCATTGCAAGGGCAAAGAAAACCTTCTGAGAGGTTCTTGAAGCTCTCTAGGCTTCAAGCTATTCCTGAAGTAAAGTTACAAACTTTGCCTTTTCAAATATATAATGCTTTCCACATCATACGTGGTTAAAGGTACAATCCAGTACTTCACAGTAGCCTGTACAGTACAACTTCAATGAGATTCAGGCATCTAAGTCCCAGAGTGCCCTCCAAAAGTCTTTGGCCAATTGCCTAAGAAGCACTTACTCCAAAGCCGAAGTATCCTGTTATTGCACAAACCTAAAGAGGATATGTTCTTTGCTGATCCAGAGAGTTGAGTGCCCACTCAACAATTTGGATTTACAAACTAGGCAGGTCTATACCACTAAAAGAGCATAGTTCTCTCCCTGGCCTAAGACCACAGCTTACCCAAAGAATTGTGCTGATTTCGAACCACAGCCAGGAAAGGATGTGGTTCCTACTGTTTTTATAATAGCTTTATGATTAAAGCATTTGTACCAGGAAGCAGAAAGTCTGGATTCAAATGTTTCTTCAGCCTGCAGAGACTTGATTCAGTAGGCACCCTACTCACAAAGCGATATAGAAGTGAGTAGAGGAGATGTGATCTACCTGTATAACTGAAGCAATGTATTTCTGCAAACAGCAATGAAAAAAATACTGAGAAAGAGTGGTATAAGGCAAAAAGAGTGGGACTCTATAGCCTATTGATTAGATCACTTTCCTGCAACTGATTCCTGGAAACAACAAAAATCACAGAAAACTCTTGAACTTTGCATTACACACCTGTTGTCTCATTCAACAGTCTAAGTTTGTGATTTTGTAATTAGAACAGGTTGACAAAAGCATCCTATTTCTTTGGCTGCATTTGGATAAAATTCTGAAGGCTTTTAGTGATATCCTTTCCTCAAGAAAAACAATTCTACTGTTTTAGAATTGCCTTTCTAGCCTAAATTAAGAGCCATGCATTATGGAAATTGTTTTATCAGAAGGGACTGCCTACAGGAATGTGGCATCACTCAACTGGTACATCTAATGTTAGTAAGTCAACACCTCTGTGCTTGCAAATTTGTTTTTCAAACAGCAGATGCAATAAAACACTTGCACATTTTTCCTGCTTGGTAATAGGGTATGCACAAAGGATTATTCTTTCTCAATGTACTTCAACATAAATTTTAAATATGTGATCAAGTAACTATTTTTTACAGTAATAAGTAGTATAGGCTTTCAATATCAGTACAACACATTAAAATCTAAAGTCAACACATTAAAAGCCTACCCCAAAGGAAAGGACTTTGCCTTCAATCCTTTTAAATCCTCTGCCCATTATATCAGTGTTAATCTTTCTGTCCCCTTTCATTGGCTTTTCTCTCCCCCTACTCTTCTATTCCATATTCAAGTGAAAACAATCATTTGCTCTTACGGAAATATTGTTTCCAACTGAACACAAATTGACAACAAAACTAACAAAACAACAACAAAATAAGGAGAGCATGCAATTTTTAACATTTTAAAAATTGAAAAAAACAACACCTCTCAAAAGAGCTAAGGACATCTCCTTATCTAAGAATAAATGCTGTGTAAGTAAAAGCAACTTAACATTTACTCTCAAACTTTTTAAAGGACAGCGAGGTAACAAAAACAAACAAAATATACTACTAATAAAGAATGTGTAAATTTTATTTCCTTTGTAAAGGGTTGTTGGGTTTTATCTTTACTTCCTACCATCATGTCATATACAAGCAGATGATTTTTAAGAGGGATTTCAGCTAAACAAGGAAACGGGAATTCACAAAATGATACTCACACAGTAGAACATTTCTATTCCTCTGCTGGGAAAAAGATATCAATTATTTGTGGTTAAACCATCTGATGGCACATTTACAGGAGTTGTTTCCATTTTAATATTTTCAGGACGAAAAGTAATGAGTGTGTTTGTGTCATTGGCAAAAAAATAATATTAAGCTATTTCTCCCATAAGGTTTTGTGTTGTTTTTTTGTTGTGCTTTCTTATTCGTTGGATAAGAATTTATCTTTGGGTTTTGTTGGGTTTTTTTGGGGGGAAGGAGGCTGGGCCGGGGGCGGGGGTGAGTTGCATCATAGCATATGCAAAACTGAGTTAGTTTCTTCATTTCTTTTTTCAGTGAAGGCATTGCATAAACCGAACAGTGTTGATAAATACTGGAGAAAAGAGTAGTTCCAAAGCATGTGAAGAGATGATATGTGGTTCAATGCTGTGTGCTGGAATCCTTAATACAGAATTAATTTATACTATCTGGGAATAAGAAGTGGACATTTGGTGTCCTGATCTGTGTTCCAAATAGTGACACATTTTTCAAAGGCATAAATTAAGAATTTTTTAAAATATGGTCACTAATCTCAGTTTCCTTGTGTACTCATAGCAATGGTAAGAGAAGGTCTCTCTTTCTAAAATACTCCATTTTAACAACATCTTAGTTTTGCATGGAGAGATCAGAGAAGGGTGCAGAGAGTGTTACATGGCAGTGTTTTAAAATTAGCATGTTATTGAAAAGTACAGGGGATAGCGAATTGATTTTTTTTGTGCTGTAATACATAAGGTTTTGAAAACTCTAGAGTAAGGTTAAGCAACATAGGGAGGACCAGGCAGACATTTACCATTCCGTGCATAATCCACCAAAATCCCCTGTAGCCACTAAAGTAATTGCTCTGTGGAAAATAAGTATTAGGAAAGTATCACTAATGCAATTTAGCAGCTAAAAGCAAGACTGAGAGCTAACACAGTGTAACCAGCCAGCTCTCCACATACTACAGTTGGGAAAGCATTAACTTAGAATAATATTTCACAGTATGAATTATATGTTTGCACTGCTTCTCTGTGTGGGACAGAGTGTTGCCTTTTGTGAGCAGGTTGATTAGCACCTTGAGTGTATTACTTCATTCCATAAACCTCACTGGGGCAAAAGGGAACTATAGTACCACTGAATTTGTCAGACCAGAAGGATACCACACAGTAATGATGTACCAAAAAGTATTTCCTCCCAAAGCATGCTGTAGAAAGGCATCAGAAACTAAAAATAGCAAGACAAACCAAAGGAAGAATTTGTTACAGCTCCCTTCCTGTGAAATAAATAAAATACATGTCATGGTCACCTTGAGTTCTACGGAAATCTGATAAGAAATGTGGAATTGAAGAAGATTAGTACTTCTAAAGGAAGCCAAACATCTCCCTGATCCATAGTCATAGTGTTTCAAATAGATCTGTGCTTCCAGAGCTTCAAGCCAACAGCCATTAGTGTTTTATAACCCTAATGACTGACTTTCCCCATCTGTGAGCTCTAAGACACATGCTTTCACCTCCAAAATACTTTGGTTTTAAGTAGATACATTAGAGTTCCATTTTCTCCAGATTTCAACCTTTCTGTTCCCTAGTGTGTTCATGCCCATTCGCTCTGGATTCATGCACTAGACTCATAGCACTCTTCCAAAGGAGATGTCAGATATACTGATAAAATGGGACAAGTTTGGTTTTTAGTAAATAGTCAAAAAAAGTGGTTAAAGAATAAGGTATTATCAACCATGAGGCAAAGCTTAACACCTGGTACCAAATGTAGCACATTCCTGCTGTGACTCCAGTCATTTGACAGGGATCCAGCTCTCATCTCCCAAAAGTATAGCTGAGAAGCTGTTAAATCCATCCTGAATGGATTTAAAACCTTGTATAGTCAACAGAATCTACACAGGTGTCGTATGAAATGTCCACAGGTTTTTCAGTCATCTTGTCTTTCGCACATCTTCTATATGCCTAATAAAAAGGAGGAGGTTCCTGGGAAGCAGTGAACACTATCCCATACAGGAGATAGGGATTCATTGTGGAAAGGAATGAAGTTCCCAAAGAAAATTATTTTCCTTTGCACCCTCTGGCATCTCTTCTTCCTCACCCCCAACCCATAACTATAGAGGCAGATTGTACAGCACAGTCTTGAAAGAAAAAAAGGCTTTTTTCCAAGAACTTCTGCAAAAGAATTTGATTTAAACCAACAACTGAAAAGGATTTCTGAATTAAGCATCTGTCATTAATTAAATTCTTGCCAGTTTATTTTTCATCTGACATTGTTCATATGATCCTCTTAATGCTTAGAGAAAACATTCTTCTCATCAGCTATCCTCATCCATCTGGCAACTTGTTTCTATCATGTTATCAGTCCTGTTTAAATGAACATGTTCTATTTACATCACAACCATTTCCTTGCACGGGCACCAACAGCCGTGGGCACAGAGAGAGCTAACTTGTACTCCCTCTGCTGGCTACCTCATTACCCGTGTGATTCCACAAATCACAAAATAACCAGAGTCAAAAATTTGACTATTACCTGTAAGCTAATCCACAACACACACCATGTTCACATGGTGAGAACTGCCAAGATGCTTGCAAAGTCAAAGACAGGACGAGAACTGCAAACATGTAAAGTAGAATATGTATTTGCCTGGTTTTTTGTGGAAAATTATTCAGGAAACTTTACAGAAATATAAGATATTGAAATGGCAGGAAAGAGGAAGACTAACTCGAATCATGAAAGAAAGGTATTTTAGTTAGGAGCAAAGCCACCCCAGAATAGAAGAGACAGACCACTTGAAGTTCCTGGCAAGAGCAGCAGACTAACCTAGGTACTCTGAATGGACTTCCAGAGACACCTTCACTGGTTCTAGAAGGATTATTGAGAAATCTCTAGGTCAGGTACATAAACAAGGCACCAAAAATGTAGTGTATGGAGTCCTCTGAAGTCCAGTACTGGCAGGTAGGTCTTATACTAATGTTATTTCCTTTCGTTTTAATTTGCACCGTTTGACCTCTTTCCATTCTCATTTTAAATCAGTACGTGAAGCGTGACTGCAATTATTTTTAACTTCTTGTGCTTGTACATGATGACAGTTGTGGAATCTGTCATTCCTGAGTCTGTGTTTCTCTTTCCAGCAGATGCCAAGCTGCAATCTCTGTAACTCTGCAAGACCCAGTCCTTTTAAGGGCAGGCACAGAGTCTGCAGTGCAATCTATTGTGTACTTTGATTCCTATGGCTTGTGAAATTACCCCTGTTTATGATACTCACAGCAGAAGCAGATGAAGCTGAAGTCAGGCATGGAATGTAAGGGTGCCAGATGTCCCAATTTTCATGGGACATTCCCACATTTAAATAAAACTCCCACATCCTGTTGACAGAAACCATTGTCCCGAGACCTGCATGTGCAGCACCCTCCTCTCCACCCTTGCAGGGTGGGAGCAATACACAACACACGTGGCCCTTCCCTTCCCCCTTGGGAGTGGCTCAGATTCCTGCAGCTGCAGCACCTGCAGTGAAAGGTAGGGAATGATGGAGAGAGGGTTTGGGAGAGAGGGGGAAGGGAGCAGTGCAGAAAAGAGCAGAGCAGAGAAAATCAGGCAAAGAGGAGAAGCTGTTTACGAGGAACAGCAGCAAAAGGGAGAGAAAGGAAATTGGTAAGGAAATTGGTGAGGAAATTGAGTGAAAAGGAAGGAATATTTCTAAAAGCAAGGGGAATTTCAATGTTTTCACAAAGGCAGGAGGTTAAGGGGAAAAGAGTGAGAAGATAAAAAGCATGGAAGGGACATACAAGCGCAGCAGAAGAGAAAGGAGCTGGAAAGAAATAAAGAAAAAGATATAAAAGTCAAGTAATAACAAAATGCCAAACAGAAATCCAGAGAAGAAAAAATGAGGGAGAAATTCCATAACATCAAAAGCAGTTAGCTCCCTGTACATGGGTAACTCATACACCAAGCCATGTTGTTCCCATTCTTTCCACTCTCACTTCTTCCCACTTTTTTGCAGAGACTGCACACAGCTTTTTGCTGGAGCAGTGGGAGTGGGGAGCTGCCCTGGACAGCCAGGAGAGCACTGAGCAGCCCTGCACAGCACAGGAATTGCCATGAACTCCCAGGGCTGCCTCACAAGCAGCTGCTATTGGAACAGCTACACAGTTTAATGATTCCTTTCCAGATTCTGCTGGATAACGGAAGACTGAGAGGGGAATTGGAAGGGAGGCTGAAACTGAAGGTGCAAAGAAAGGCCAGCCAAATTTTGGAGTATATGTTGTGTGACCATCCAGGCCCTTGTGTTGACATGACTAAACGCAGCTCTTCTCCTGGGCTCCCATAGGCTTCTCTGTTGTGTAATAATCATCATTTCTTGACATATTTGAAAAAGCTTCACTTGCTTTCTTACTGTCAGTTCAATTGCCTCTCCCCATGAGAATTCCAGGGAGGAGATACAGTTTGCTGGAGTCACACCTGCTTTACTTCATGGATTGTCCTCCACTAACTCCTTTCCAAAGAAAAGTGTTTACCCCTGAGAGTCCAGAGATGTGGATTGAGGAAAACCCTGAGGTCTGTGCAGAAACTGGATTTCATCTTTACAGATACAGTACACATCAGCACAAGGCTGTCAGCCCCTCCAGGCTTACCACTTTCCTCCAAACACCCTCCTTATAATGGCACCAGCTGCTCTATAAGGCAGCAGCTGTTACTTAGGAGGAATTTCAGCTTCTCAGTTCAGCCAGAGGAAAAGAAGAAGAATATGAGATGTGGGCTAGTTAAGAATGAATGTGAAATATTTAATATTTACCCACTTCTAATTAGAGCAAAGAAAGGGTTCTGATAGCTGTACTCAAGTTCAAGGTCAAGTTTGCACACCCATGTGGCTTGGGTCAGCTGCATCTATGCTGCCTATTTTGGGCAAAGGCCAAGAGTGACCCTTGCTCCCCCTTTCCTGTTTCCCACCCCACAAAGCCTGAAATTCCCTGATCAAAGAGCCAGCTGACTTTCTGCAAGCTCAAGTTTAAATGAGACCAGTGTGTGGGAAGGGTAGATGATAGGGAGCTGCAATCCAAAACCAGGCTCAGTCCCCAAAATTCCAAGACACTATAGGCATACCTACTTCTTATTGTCCAACCTAGCACATAGGTTTGGTTGAATTTATAAATTTTTATCACTTTAAATAGTCATCTTTATGAACTAAGCTGGAGGTCATCCTCTTGATCTGTGAATTAGAGCACATGTCTGACAAGCAGTTCTCAAAAATCACCCTCCTTCACAGGTTTGGCTAATTTTGCTTGCATGAAAGAAAATTATTAGATGCTTGCAGCCACATATAACTCAGCTGAAGTGAGATGGTGTGGCACAGAGCAGGTACAAGAAAAGCCTCTTAATTTTTGTAAAGAAAAACAGTTGGGCTTTCTGAAAGTAGGCACTGCATTTGCACCACATCTGTGTAAACAGGTTTGCACCACCTCAGAATGAGCTCTCCTCAAATTTTTACAAATTTTTCACAAATTTTTCGACATTCTTCTTGAAGTAAGGATAACAAACTACAGTCACTTCCAGTTGAATTATTGCACTAGGAAAAAGAAATACCAAATTATGTTCTACAGAACGTCTCTGTGTTTGCCTTGTTAGCTATAGCATGACATGGAGAACCAATGTGCATCTGATACCCATCATGACACTGAGCAAGGTACAGCTTTTACCCTGTGGACAGAAGGTCTGTTCCCTCCAGAGCTGTCCAATTTTTGAGGAAATCTTACTCTGGTTTTCGGTTGGTTGGTTTGGTTAGGTGGGTAGGCTTTTGCTTTTG